>NW_021145921.1:3826-23470 GCF_002837175.3 Physeter macrocephalus | reverse complement strand
ACGCGCAGGCTCAGCGGCCATGGCTCACGGGCCCAGCCGCTCCGCGGCATGTGGGATCTTCTCGGACCGGGGCACGAACCCACGTCCCCTGCATCGGCAGGCGGACTCTCAACCACTGTGCCACCAGGGAAGCCCTAAATTGCTGAGTTTTAATGTTGCGTGTATAAAATTGGGATGTCTCAGACTTTCTGAAGCCACGGGATCAAGCCAGCCAGTTGGGGAAGACCATGGACAGCATGGGGAGGGTGGATGGTTGGGGAGGAGGCCATGGGCAGAGGAGTGGCCTGATGCCTTTCTTGGTTAGATTGGGAGATCAGTAGCCCCTGATCCTCTTGGCATCACTGCATTGAAATAATATAGAGTTTACCGTGTGCCAGATGCCATCTTTTACTTTCTATGTATTGATATGAGCTTATTTAATCCTCACAATCCAATGAGGTACATGTTATTATCCTCATTTTACAGTGGAGGATACGGAGTGCCTTACCGAATGGATACCAAAATGACCATGGCTTTCTGCATCCCTATTACAAAGTTAATAGCTTTTTCTTCTTACTGAAAATAATATATCATGGCAGAAGATTTAACAAATATAGGCAAAGAGGAGAAAACAGAAACCACCCATAATTCAACCACTTTGAGAAAGCTGCTCTTAACATTTTGGTATCTATTTCCCTAGATCAGGGGTCTGCAAACGATGGCCCTCAGGCCGAATCTGCCTGTTTTCTAAAGAAATAAAGTTCTTAAAAACAAACTGAACTGCTTGTTGGTTAATGGAATGTAATTATGATGAAAGCACTGTTCATATTTGTAAGATGATATTGACCTTCAGAGTCCTTTTCTAAGTCCTGTTTCGTTTCAGCAGTTCAGTCCTAGGAAGTTTTAGAAGAAAAGCTGCCTGCAGTTTGTGGGAGGCAGGTAGGCCAGTTCAGGGGCCGGAAATCATTTGGTCATTTGTTTGTTCTTTCGGACAACATGCATAAGCCTTGTTGAACGGAGACAGTCTTAATTGAAAATACAAATTCTGTGGTGGCATAGCATCATTATCGGTTTCTGTCATTCATTTCTGGTTTTGTTTCCTGGCGAAGAAGTCCGTTTTTTCATTTCTGATGGGCAGAGCTTGGGTTGGGGTGGGGGTGAGGGGGACAGACTACAGGTTTGTAGAAGGCTTTTCCCACGGGGAACTGTCCTGGATGGATAGACTTTATACAACAGAAAATGCCCACACCCAACATTTCCTGGTGTGATGGGAAGAGCCCCAGTCCCGCTGACTTGCTGGGTGATTCCCTTTGCCTGACAGGACCTCAGTTTGCCCATCTGTAAACTGGGCTTTCTCTCCCCACAGTGGCTTATTGGCTTCCAGCTTTGCTCTTCCCAGTGACGTGCTGGCAGTGTTCCTTAGGGTCTATCCGTTTTTTTTTTTTTTTTTTTTTTTTTTTTCCAAATATTTGTTTATTTATTTGGCTACGCCGGGTCTTAGTTGCGGCACGTGGGATCTTCGTTGCCGCGTGTGGGATCTTTTGTTGCGGCATGCGAACTCCTAGTTGCAGCATGTGGGATCTAGTCCCCTGACTAGGGATCGAACCCGGGGCCCCTGCATTGGGAGCACGGAGTCTTACCCACTGGAGCACCAGGGAAGTCCCGGGTCTATCAGTTCTTCACCAAAACTTTTGGCCCCCCCCCCCCAACCCACTCAGCCCCAGCCTCCCCAAATGCCTGGAGACACAGTTGCTGGATGCACCCCTGGGTGGCGAACCTCTAACTTAATGCCTGGCAGGTGGCTATCTCCCTGCTTGAATAGCCCATTTGTGGGTTGAGAGAGTGGGCTGAATGCCTGATTCTGCACCTGTCAAAACCCCACTGAATGACAGCAGAGAGATTTTTCTTAAAGAGCTGGAAACCCATCAGGCCCTGGAAGAACAGGAGGGGAAGTGACCAGCAACATTTTGGAAGCCAGAAAGCAGGACAAGCGGCCACTGGCTGAGCAGAACCAAGAGGGCTGAGCCATAAGGCAGCAGCGAGGGAAGCTGAGAACCTGTACCCCAGAGGCGCAGGGCTTGGCAACATTGGGTGCCTCTGCGTCTGGGAGCATCTACATGAGAAGAATTGGGTGAAAGAGTCCCAGATCCCCTCATCTCCAGGTGGCTGGGGGCTTCCCGGACCGGGGCACGAACCCGCATCCCCCGCATCGGCAGGTGGACTCCCAACCACTGCGCCACCAGGGAAGCCCCTGTACCACCTTTTTGACTGGATGGAACTACTGGCGGATATGCCCCAGCAAAACGCGGGAGTCCATCAAGAAAGAGGGCGCCATGTGGTCCCTCAAATTCAGGATCAAACCCCAAGGAAAGGCAAAGGGAATTCTAAGGATGCCAGTGAAGGGAAGTCCCAGTTGACGGTTGCACAGGGGTTTAGGGAACAGCATCTGGATGAAAGGAGAGTCGAGGCCTTCAGGAATGATGTGGTCAATGGAAAATAATGGAACCGATCAATTATCTTACGTGTACTAAGAGGCTGAGGAGTGAGATGAATTAGCGACAGATGCAAGGAAAACCAAGTCAATGAAAAAAAAAAATCACTAACTCCAGGGGAAAAAAAAAAAAAGGAACATCTGGTATACCGCAGCCCCTCACCCGTGAATAATGATCCCAGACTCATAAAACACCGAATACTGAATTTACCAAATTGCAGTATACCTGTACTGAGAGGCTGGGGAAAGGGGAGCAGATGGGATGGCTGCTTAAGAGCACTAATTCCACATCTGTCAAGATAAGAAGTTCATAGGTGGATGGCGTCTTTTTTTTTTTTTTTTTTTTTTTTTTTTTTCCGGTATGCGGGCCTCTCACTGTCGTGGCCTCTCCCGTTGCGGAGCGCAGGCTCCGGACGCACAGGCTCAGCGGCCGTGGCTCACGGGCCCAGCCGCTCCGCGGCATGTGGGATCTTCCCGGACCGGGGCACGAGCCCGTGTCCCCTGCATCGGCAGGCGGATTCTCAACCACTGCGCCGCCAGGAAAGTCCCCGGATGGCGTCTTAAATGGATGACTCACGAGATAATGCATAATAACGCATATAATAATAACGCATATTGTTCAGAACCATGGAGATGTGTAAATGCCAGAAAGAGTGAAAACGTGATTTCCTCTGGGGTGGGGTTCTAGAGGGGGGATGGGGCAAGGACCCTCTAATAGGTTATACATTTTTTTGTTTTCAGTTTTTTTCAAAAAGTTTGATATACACGTACAGAAAAGCACATGAAAGATACAAACTGTTTAACAAGTGTAAAGTATTAGAATGTGGGAACTTCCCTGATCGTAAACTTGCACCCCTGTTCTAAGCTTTTCTGTATTATTTGAGCTCCTAAATTATGGGCATATAAAGTAAGAATGACTCTAAGATGAAAAATCTGATCGTACAGCTTGGGGCAGGTCAGGGGGTCGTTCCTACTTCATTTGTGATCTGACCTCTGGAGTCTCCTCCTAAAGTGTTTCAAGTTCCCTGGAGGGGGATTGCAAAGCAGCAGGGGTCTGATGGGCTTTGGCTTCTCTGTGGATGTGCATTTCATAGCTGCCAGGTGCCCGACCCCCTCCCCGAGCGTCCCAGACCTGCTTGCTCATGGGTCTGTCCTGTTCCCTGGCAGGCCCAGCATGTCCGGGCTCCACCTGGCGAGAAGAGGCCGAGAACAGAAGAAGCTGGACCTGCACAGAGACTTTACTGTGGCTTCCCCTGCCGAGTTCGTCGTGCGCTTTGGGGGGGATCGGGTCATCGAGAAGGTACAGATGGGGTCCCGGCACTCGGTGTGGGGTGAGGTGGGCCAACCAGCCTCAGGCTGCAGAGAAAAAGTCGTGCCCCTTTGTGAGCGCTTGCGAAGGGCTGGGCCCTGGGGTTCATCAGCTTTTCACCCTCACAACAGCCTAAGTGACAGGTGCGTGACCCCATGTCACAGAGGAGGAGACTGGGGCCTCTGAGAAGGGTGGGGAGGCAAAGACCCTTTGTGCAGGGGGCTGCTTTCTGGGTTTCTAGGAGGGGAGCCTAAAACCCAGCCCTGTCCTCTCAAGGGGTATAGCTCCTTACAGGAGAGCAGACCCAGATACTAGAATGACAGTGACGAAAGGAAACAGCTAAAATTGGTGGTTTGTGAAGGCTTTTCACATTGTTTCCTGTTCCAGCCGGTAAAGGCCCTGACCTCGTGCTGTTTGATCATTCCCGTCATATTCACGGAGAAGCTAGAACTCAGGGATTTGACATTGGTTGTCCAAAGTCATGTAGGTAGTAAGTGCTGAAGTCAGGATTTGAACCCAGGTCAGTTTGACTGAAAGGCCTTTTTCTTTTCCATTTTATTTGAGGGTGGTAATAATAATGATAACAATTACAACAACAATAACAATGGCGGCAGCTACCATTTATTGAGGGTCTCCTCTGGGCCAGGCATCCTGTTAACTGCTTTACATTGCTGTGTCTCATTTAACCATCCCCACAGCATTGTCAGTGGGTATTATTTTACAGATGAGGAAACTGAGGCCCAGACAGGGGAAGTGCCTTGCCTGGGTCTCACAGCTAATCAGTGGCAGAGCTAGAATTTGAAACCAGAGCCCATGCCCTCACCCCAGCATCCTAAGTACGGCATAGAGACTCATATAGGTTCCCCAACCCGGCTGCCACCAATCTCCCTGGCTGAAAATGCACACACCCACGCGCCTCCCTCCCCACCCCGAAGCCTTGCTCTGATAATTAGGTTGAGGAAGCCATAGCCCAGCCGTTCTATTATCACTCATGGGACGCATTTTTGAAAGGGGAGAAGGAACGCAGAAACTACGGTGGCCGCTCGCGGGATGTGATATCTGGGCTCGCATTCCCTTCTGTAAAATAGAGGCAATCACATCCCAAAACTCCAATGGGACTTGTCCTTCAGGGCCATCATGAAGATTAGTCAGCGATGGAAGGACCTTAAAATTATGGACTTGGTACAGAAGTTGGAGCTTTGGACCTATACACCTAATTTTTTTTTTTTTCAAACAAGAAAACTAGAGCTTGGTTTTATAGAGACCAAACCAGGAGGTTTACCAGTCTGAGCTCCTCATATGAAAATGAAGCACAGAGTGGGAAGGGATCTGCCTAAGGTCACACAGCAAGTTCACAACACAGTGAGAACTGAAACTAGGACCCCTCTGTTGCTGGGGACAGCCAGCCTCACTGCCTTTCTTCCTTCCCAAATCTGGGACCTTTAACCTTCTGGATACAGAAGCAGCCACCGGGGACAGTTCAGAGCATAGGTCATACTGTGGAGGGCTCACGAGTGCCAGCTCTGCCACTTACTAGCTGTTTGATCTTGGGCAAGTGCCTTAACTCCTCTGGGTTTTAATGTCTTTAACCCCAAATAGTGATAAAAATACAACCCCTTTCAAAGGGCTGTTGTGAGGTTGAAATGAAATGGTCCTGGTAAAACACACTGTACTATAGCTTGGTACATACTAAACGCTCAAAAAATGTTACATGAACATGATGGCGCCAAACAAAGGAATCAGAAATCATTCATCCATCCATCCATCCGATCATCTATCCTCCCATTATCCATTCAACCATCCATCCATTGGATCATCCATTCATGCATCCAGCAGACTTTAAGTACCTGCTCTGTGTGCCGTAGAACTACAAAGAGGTGCCATGGGAGGCTCACAGAGGTGAGATGAACCCTGGGGTAGCACTCAGCCTCCAGCACAGGTAGATGTGCAGCTCTGGCCCCTTCCTCGTTTTCCCCCTTCCAGGTGCTCATCGCCAACAATGGTATCGCCGCCGTGAAATGTATGCGCTCCATCCGCAGGTGGGCCTATGAGATGTTCCGAAATGAGCGGGCCATCCGGTTTGTAGTCTTGGTAACCCCCGAGGACCTCAAAGCCAACGCAGGTATTGATACTTGGGCCCTGACTTTCTTCCCCTCTGCCACGTACCCCCGTCCTTACCTGCCCTCACCTCCTTCACCCCACCTGGGCCAAGTCCATCCTGGACCCCAAACAGCATCGTAGGGTACCTCTCCTGAGCTCGTATTTATTTCCCCTTTCTTTATGTAATTAAAATTTCTTCTGACAACAAGAGTGACCCATATGTCTTATAAAAATGCAAATGGTTTGGGGCTTCCCTGGTGGCGCAGCGGTTGCGCGTCCGCCTGCCGATGCAGGGGAACTGGGTTCGCGCCCCGGTCTGGGAGGATCCCACGTGCCGCGGAGCGGCTGGGCCCGTGAGCCATGGCCGCTGGGCCTGCGCGTCCGGAGCCTGTGCTCCGCAACGGGAGAGGCCACAACAGGGGGAGGCCCGCGTACCGCAAAAAAAAAAAAAAAAAAAAAAAAAAAATGCAAATGGTTAACATGCAAAGCGGAAATCTCACCTTTGAGAAACGTTACAGTAGATTGGTGTTTCTTCCTCCGTATGTTTTCTTCTTGCACTTGTATGTTTTTCAATCATTCCTTCATTTTTCTATTTCTTTACCTCTCCATGTCTATTACCATTGATCACTCTGTTAATAACTATTGGACAATTTGCTTTTTTCCCTGAACAATTGTATCCCTTTACAGACCCTGCACACAGCAGCCAAACAGATCTTTTAAAAACACAGCTCAGGTCCCATCAGCCCCCTCCTGTGTCCAGCACCAGCTACCTCAGCCCCCCGAGCCTCCCCAGAGTTCAGGCCCTTGGCTCTGCTCTGCACAGACGTGGCCTCCTTTTTGCTCATTACAGTGAGGACAGGTTTCCTTGTTAGCCCCATTTTACAGATGAGATAATCGAGGCACGAGGGTGTAACTCACTTGCCCGGGGTCATGCAACCAGTATGTGATGCAGGCGGGATTGAAACCCTGGGCTGAGTCCACACCCTTAGGTTGTTGGGTCTCCCATCGTGCTCAGGCTAAAATTCCAGAACCTCATTCAGGCCAATTAAGGCCTCACATGACTTGGCCCCTGCTGGCCTGCTGGACCCCCATCTCCCACCTCTAGACATCCATCCCTGGGCCCCAGTCACACTGGCCTCATCAGTTTTGGCCTCGCTCTTTCCTGTTGCAGAGGCTTGGAATTTTCTGGACCTTCTGCTGACAGTGCTTTCCTGAAGCTCTTTTTTTTTTTTTTTTTTTTTTTTTTTTTTTTTGTGCGGTGATACATCTAAGTTTGGAGCAGCCAGAAATGGATTCAAAACCTCCTTTGCAAGTGATCATGACTGTGATGTGAACTCAGGCAAGGAACTAAGGCTCTCTGAGCCTTGCCTTCTCCATCCGTACAATGGGGACGTATTGTTCGTGTTTTTTTTTTTTGCGGTATGCAGGCCTCTCACTGTGTGGCCTCTCCCGTTGCGGAGCACAGGCTCCGGACGCGCAGGCCCAGTGGCCATGGCTCACGGGCCCAGCCGCTCTGCGGCATGTGGGACCCTCCCGGACCGGGGCACGAACCCGCGTCCCCTGCATCGGCAGGCGGATTCTCAACCACTGCGCCACCAGGGAAGCCCTCGAAGCTCTTTGTACAGCAGGTCTCCACCCCTCCACGCACGACTTGGGTCTCATAGTCCTCCTGGGCATCCCTCTCAGAGAGCCCTGGCGCTGCTCACAGCCTCTAGTTACCATGTTTGTCTCTTGTTTATCTTCTCCAACAGGATAGTAAAATTCAGCGAGGAGAGGGTCATGGTCTGACTTCTCGCTTTATAATCTCTGGGACCTCTCCAGTCGCCAACACAACGTGTTGGGTAATCATCAGAGGCCGGCGGGCCCGGAAGGAAGCATGGCTCTCAAGTTTCTTTCCAAGTCTGCACATAAAGTTCAACATCATTCCTTTTCAGGGTCTTTGAGACTTTCATAGTACAGATGTACCAACTCCTGAGTTTTGATTGAGTCTAGCTTTTCACAGTTCAAAACACTGCCCCGTGAACACCCTCTTACATCATTCTTTGGCCTCGTCGATGAGTGTTTTCTTAGAACATATTTCTAGAAGTGGGATTCTGGTTTTAAAGAACATGAATATTTTTAAATCAAAACATTGTATTGTATTCAGCTTTTTTTTTTTTTTTTTTTTGGTGGTACGTGGGCCTCTCACTGTTGTGGCCTCTCCCGTTGCGGGGCACAAGCTCCGGACGCGCACGCTCAGTGGCCGTGGCTCACGGGCCCAGCCGCTCCGCGGCATGTGGGATCTTCCCGGACCGGGGCACGAACCGGTGTCCCCTGCATCGGCAGGCGGATTCTCAACCACTGCGCCACCAGGGAAGCCCTGTATTCAGCTTTGAAAAGGAAGGAAATCCCGTCTCATGTTACAACAGGGATGAACCTTGAGGACGTTATGCTCAGAGAAATAAGCCAGTCAAATACTCTGTGATTCCACTTGTATGGGGCACCTAGAGTAGTCAGATTTATAGAGACAAAGTAGAATGGTGGTTGCCAGGGGCTTCGGGGAGGGGGATGGGGAATTGTCATTTTATGGGTATCGAGTTTGAGATGCGTGAGATGAAAAAGTTCTGGAGATCTGTTTCACAACAATGTGAATACTTGACAGTACTGAGCTGTACACTTCAAAAGTGATTAAGATGGGGGCTTCCCTGGTGGCGCAGCGGTTGTGCGTCCGCCTGCCAGTGCAGAGGAACCGGGTTCGCGCCCCGGTCTGGGAGGATCCCACATGCCGCGGAGCGGCTGGGCCCGTGAGCCATGGCCGCTGAGCCTGCGCGTCTGGAGCCTGTGCTCCGCAACGGGAGAGGCCACAGCAGAGGGAGGCCCGCATACCAAAAAAAAAAAGTGATTAAGATGGTAAAGTTTGTTATGTGTTTTTTTTTACCATGATTAAAAACAAACATTGTATTGTTTAATGGCTAAACAATATTAAGATAAACCTTAAATAAGAATTTTTAGGGCGTTCCCTGGTGGCCTAATGGTTAGAATTCCAGGCTTTCACTGCTGTGGCCTGGGTTCAGTCCCTGGTCGGGGAACTGAGATCCTGCAAGCCACGTGGCAAGGCCAAAAATTTTTTTAAAAAAAAGAATTTTTAAAACCCACCTCTAATCTGACTATCTTGATAGCTTGTTTCCTTCTTTTTTGTTGTCTTCCAGGCCTTGTCCAGACACCCATGTTTTCTTTTTTTTTTTTTGAAGTCTTTATTGTTTATGTTTTGGTTTTTTTTGGCCATGAGTCATGTGGGATCTTAGCTCCCCGACCAGGGATTGAACCCACACCCCCTGCATTGGAAGCACAGAGTCTTAACCACTGGACTGCCAGGGGAGTCCCCAGATACACATATATTTTCACATGATTAAGTCATACTCAGTTTTCTTTGAACTATCATATACATTTGTCCATTGTTGCCCTAGAATCTTCATGGTTATCCTTTCAGTAGCGGTGCGTGGTTGCATCCTGCAGATGTCCTGTCCTCGACTTCAGTCTCTCAGCCCTTCTTTTCTTTTCTCTCCTGTTTAATCCCAGAGTATATCAAGATGGCAGATCAGTACGTCCCCGTCCCGGGAGGGCCCAACAACAACAATTATGCCAATGTGGAGCTGATTGTGGACATTGCCAAGAGGATCCCCGTGCAGGTAAGTCAGACGGGACACCCCAGTCTACCCACAGCGGGGGTGATGCCCTGAGCTCTGGAGCAACCTGATTCCGCAGTTTGGAAGGGATGGAGGAGCTGGGTCCTAGGAGACTCTGAAATCCAGGGCTGATGTGACCCAGCAAAGAGCTTCTCGGGTGTGGTGGGAGGCGGGTTCTTGAAGAAAGACCTTTGTTCATGCCTCTTTGTGTTTGCAGGCAGTGTGGGCTGGCTGGGGCCATGCTTCTGAAAACCCCAAACTTCCGGAGCTCCTGCACAAGCACGAGATTGCTTTCTTAGGTAGAGTGCGCCTCCATCAGATGCGTGGGAATTGGGGTGTTGATGGGCTGCTCGGTGGATCAGATTCTCTTTAATACTGCCCTGTAAGGAGGGGACCAGTTTGATATTCCCACGTCACACTTCCATGGTCAGGAGCAAATGAATCCAGGGGTGGGAGGTCACGTGGATAGGTCGGCCAGCCCAGGGAAATAGGAGCCATTACCATGGTTACTACAGCAGAATAATGCCGGGCAAGCAGAACCCTCTGCTGGTGTTCCTGTTGGTACTGAGATACCAGTCATGTTCAGATTTCTAACTAGGTTTGGAAACCTTTCTGATAAGGCCACACCTTTTCTTGGGCTGTTCTCAGACCTTTGGAATGCCCTCACCCCCTGGGACCAGAGCCTCTTATCTCTACTACTTATTAGGTAAAATGATACTTATTGTCTATGGCATCTGTTTGTTTCAGGATTTGGATTTGAAATTTGTAAACTTTGCTCAGTTACACTATCTGTTAGGTGTGATGGGAAGCATTTACCATCCCCAATAAATCCCTATTGCTGCTCCTTATCTCTGGGCCCACACCCCAGACTTGCATATAAAGCAGCTTGTTGCTAAGTCAATACCTGATATTCACCTAAGGGTCTGCCTGGTGACCTGTGCTCACTGATGTATTCTTTGTCCATGACCTCTGATTGGCTGTCACATGGGACTCTCATTATCTCTCATGTTTAATTCTGGAGATTGATGGTCCAGCCCCAGAGCCAGCCAACTACAGCCCAGGCCAAATCTGGCCTACTGCCTGCTTTTGTAAATAAAGTTTTATTGAAACACGGCCCTGCCCATTCATTTATGTATTGCTTATGGCTCGTTATAGAAAAAGTTTGCGTGGTCTAGTGTTTTGAGGTGCTGGCTTGCCCCCTTGGTCTAGCTTTTTGCTAGTGAACTTTGTATAGGCCACAGAGCTTAGGTTGTAAATCACGTTTACAATCCACATGTATTGAAAGTTGACTGGTAAAGTAGCAGACTAATAGATTTTTTCTTCCCCGACTTGATGTTAAATCCTTGGAAGCTGGGACTTGGGACTTTTCTTTGTGCACCTGGTTGGCACCTGGCTTCCAGGGCCTTGTGGCTGACTTGAGTCTGCCTTCCCCTTTGCCCCAATCCCTCAGGCCCTCCCAGCGAGGCCATGTGGGCAGTGGGAGACAAGATCGCCTCCACCATCGTGGCCCAGACGCTGCAGATCCCAACGCTGCCCTGGAGCGGAAGCGGTAAGGGACCCGGAACCTCACTTCGGGGGAACTCCTGGGCCCAATCTTGCTAATGTGAGCAGAGGGGGTGACAGGAGTATACTTTTTAAATTCTTTCATTAAAAATGTTTTAAATGATCATGAAAGTGGTCCTATGTCATTGTAGACAACTTAGAAGCTAGGAGAAGTACAGAAAAAGAAACAGAAATCCTTTATAATTGACTGACCCGGTTTTGATCATGTGTTCCAGCCTTTTTTCTAGGCACATCCTTTAAAAAACCAGAGCTCTTACATTTAATAGTTTGTGACTTGTTTTTTCTCACTAATCTTTCTATGTCAGTAAATACACTTTACAACATTTAAAATGCCTGCATAGGACTGTATTTTTTTGTGTGTGGTATGCGGGCCTCGCTCTGCTGCGGCCTCTCCCACTGCGGAGCACAGGCTCCGGACGCACAGGCTCATTGGCCATGGCTCACGGGCCCAGCCGCTCCGCGGCACGTGGGATCTTCCCAGACCGGGGCGCGAACCCGGTTCCCCTGCATCGGCAGGCGGACGCGCAACCACTGCGCCACCAGGGAAGCCCAGGACTGTATTATACAGATGTACCGTAATTGATTTATAGTTATACATTTAGGTTGTTTCCGATGAATTTTTTCTAATTTTGAAAATATTCAAAGCTTTGATAGTCCTGTACCTAACTCTCTACGTCCATTTTAGTCACTTCCTTAGGATAAATTCCTAAAAGTGGAATTTCTAGGATAAATTTAAAAAATAAACAGGAAAAAGTCTCAAGAGTTTCTTATTCAGTTTGATTTTTTTCCTCCAAAGATTGAATTTTAAATTTAGAATGAAAAGTTTGTTTCTGTTTTTGTTTTTGTTTTAAATCTTCACAGGGTTTTGGAAAGTAATGACTCACGTACGAATGACTCCATAGGGTAGAGCTGGAGTTGGGATTTTTTGGGGTTCAGGTTAATATGGCTGTACTTGGTAGACTCAGTCTGAACTTTCTTAAGCTTGATTTCGCCTTCAGGGTTGAGTCAGTCCTTAAGGAAATTAAAATCCACTGCAGGAAGCTGAAGGACTGTGTCTGAATTCTGCTGGTCCAGAGGCCAGGTCTAGAGTGGCTTTGGTGGGAAGAGGCCCTGTGTTTCTGTGTCGTGTCTATGCTCTTTTGGGAAAGATTCAGTTTTCTTTGTGACCCTCCAGGTCTGACGGTGGAGTGGGCAGAAGATAGTCTGCAGCAGGGGCAAAGGATCAGCGTCCCAGAGAACATTTACAACGATGGTTGCGTGAAAGATGTCGATGAGGGCTTGGAGGTAAACGCTCCTGGGAGTTTAGGTGCCAGAACCTTCTCATCATCCTGGTAGCAGCGGAAACCTCTAAAGTGGTCTGTTTGTCCTTTGCCCCCAGGCAGCAGAAAAAATTGGTTTTCCCTTGATGATCAAAGCTTCTGAAGGCGGTGGAGGGAAAGGCATCCGGAAGGTGGAGACTGCTGAGGACTTCTCAATACTTTTCAGACAAGTGAGCTGTTCGCGCTGCATATTTTTCCATGTGTCTTTGGGAATTGTGTTTATTCAGTTGGTGGCCACCAGATTCTTTCCACTAACATTATTGTGTCACAATCAAGAGGACACTTGCGAGAGCTGCAATATTGCTGTGTTGTGTTGCAAAACAAATGTATACATTTTTACTCACAGAAGTCCAAGGCTTTTGTTGATCTGTACACTATTTCCTTAAGATGTTTGATTCTATGAATCAGTGTGTCTCTAAAGGATTTCAGAGGTATCTGTTTGTGAGAATATCTGTTTGTGTCTATATTTGTCTATCGAGAGATGGGATAGTTTGTACATTTTAGCAGTTCCAATATTTTTAACATTTCTAGACAATTGATTTTTATTGTCTGAACGAATCGTATATTTACTTATTTGTAGCTGGTTTTCCACTTTTAAAACATTATGCCCAAGGGGTGGGGGAAGGGATAAATTAGGAGCCTGCGATTAACATATACACATTACTACGTATAAAATAGATAACCAACAAGGGCCTACTGTATAGCATGGGAACCATACTTAATATTATGTAATAACCTATAAGGGAAAAGAATCTGAAAAAGAAAATAATGTATATATAAAACTGAATTGGGCTTCTCTGGTGGCACAGTGGTTAAGAATCCACCTGCCAATGCAGGGGACACGGGTTCAAGCACTGGTCTGGGAAGATCCCACATGCTGCGGAGCAGCTAAGCCCACGCGCCACAACTACTGAAGCTCGCGTGCCTAGAGCCCGTGCTCCACGACAAGAGAAGCCCCTGCAATGAGAAGCCCGCGCGCCACAACAAGTAGCCCCCGCTCACTGCAGCTAGAGAAAGCCCGTGCACAGCAACGAAGACCCAACGCGGCATAAAATAAAATAAACAAAAAACACTGAATTGCTGTGCTGTACACTTGAAACGTACATGATATAGTAAATCAACTACACTTCAATTAAAAATTTTTTTAAAAGGTCACCTAACTATAGATTAAAGAAAAACCCATAATGCCCATTGTTGGCAATGTTTATAAAAATTCATACCGGTAATCTTCCCGTTCTTAACCCAACTATTTTAATATTTCTAGGCTTTCTTGTAGACCTTGCTCACATGTATATTTAATTTGTTTTATTTTTTAAATTTTTATTTTTTTATTGAAGTATAGTGATTTACGATGTTTCAGGTGTACAGCGAAGTGATTCAGTTATACATATATATCTCTTCTTTTTCACATTCTTTCCTATTATAGGTTATTACAAAATATTCACATGTATATTTTAAAGAGTTGTATTTGGCCTACACAATATTTTGTTCTACGTTTAAAAAATTTCAAACTGTGGATCATAAACAGTTTTACCCTGTCCAGTCCTTATATTCTGATGATTGCACAGTGTTCCCTATGTGGCCATTGTCTTATTTATCAAACCTTTCCCTTTTTGTGAAATGTTAAGCTTGCTTCCATTTTCATTATTATGCACAGTGCCACTATAGTATAACATGGTATTTAATAGTATAAATAATATTTAGGTTTTTTTTCTTCTTCTGAACTATTTTCTTGGGTAAAGACCATGGGGAAAGAAGGATTTAGTTAAATAGCATGTACTTTACATGCACTGACAAATACATACCAGTAAATTGCGTTCTCAAAAGGTTTACCGATTATACAGCTGTGGGCCATGTGTGAGTATTATATAAAGTAGTGGTTTCACTACCACATGTCCCTTATTGGGGTGTACCGGTTTGGGAGTATTTTGGGGGGCAGAATTTATATTTTCGAGAAAGTTGCAACAGCAGTACAGAGTCCCCATCTACCCTTCACCTCCTTTCCCCTATTGTTAACATCTTTTGTAACAGTACCACGATTGTCACAACTAAGAGATTAAGTTCATTAATCCATGTCTATTAAGTGAACTCCAGACTTGATTTGGATCACCCCACTTCTCCCCACTAATATCCCCTTTCTGTTTCAGGATCCAGTCCTGGATCCTACCTTGCCTTTAGGGGTTGTACATATTTTAAAGCTTTTATCTTTCTTTTTTTAAAAAACAGCCTTTACTCTTTAGGGTAGTTTTTAATTCACAGCAAAATTAAGTGGAAAGGACAGAGTTCCCATATATACCCCCTGTTCCCCAACTGCATGCAGAGCCTCCCCCAAGCTTGCTTTTTTACATTACATGAGTGCAATATGAAAATGTTCTCAGTGTCAGCATTTAGGCAATTCAGTAATACGTTACGAATAAAAAAGGAAAGGTCCCTTTCGCAACATCACCTCTCAACCCCTCACCCCCTTCTCAGATGTAACCCCGGTTAGCCACTGGGTTTCTTTCCAGTACTTTTACTGTAGTATAGACTTTTACATAGACCTTCATATAATTCTGTTTTATTATTTTTCACATAGGTGGGATCATCCCATGTGTTATTGCAACTTGCTTTTAAAAAGAATTTGTCTTAGAAATAATTCCATGTGAACACTTATTTGTACTTCATTTTTAAGGGTCTCTGGATAACATGCCTATAAGACAATGCCTTTCAGACATTAAAAGTATGGAGTAAGTCAGTCTGTAGGTTCCACCGAGGAGAGCTGGCTGAGAGAGTGAATTAAGTGGGAGGAAGAGAAGCCTACAGAGTAGTGTGTTTTGGTTCTATTTTTGTTTCAAGAAACATTTTCTCTGTACGCATAGAAGGAAACCAATTTGTACCCAACTCTTAACAGCATCTTATCCTTAGGAGATGGTGTTGCAGGAGAATTTCAGTTTCTGCATTATGTATTTTCATCATATTTGACTTTAAAACCACGAGAATGTAATGTCTTTGAGAGAGGTAAAACTAAAAGATCGGCAAAACCACGGGCATCCCTGCCATCGTTTCACGCCCTCTTTGGAGAACTTCCTGCTCCAGCCCTGCTTCCCCAGGGAAGAGCCAGCCACCCTGCCGTCCCCCCAGGTGCAGAGCGAGATCCCCGGCTCCCCAGTCTTTCTCATGAAGCTGGCCCAGCACGCCCATCACCTGGAGGTCCAGCTCCTCGCTGACCAGTATGGGAACGCCGTGTCCCTGTTTGGGCGTGACTGTTCCATCCAGCGGAGGCATCAGAAGATCATAGAGGAGGCGCCGGCCACCATTGCCACGCCGGCCGTGTTCGAGATCATGGAGCAGGTGGGCTCTGGGGAGTTCGGGGGCAGGCATCTCAGCTCAGACCCATCAAGAACTCTCAACAGTCCAAGTTGCCAAAGTGGGGTGGGTGTCCAAGAAGAGACCAAGTGGCGTGGGGGGCCCATCGTGGAGATGATTTCAGCCTCACACGGGGTTACTGGAGTACGATCTCGGAGGTCCCAAGGTAGTTTACACACAGCAGGTCCTCAGCCTGCCTTTGGTGAGGGAGCTAGTACGTTTTCCCCGAGAAAACCACTGGAAGCCCCTTGCCTATCTCCGTCTCTCTGCAGTGTGCCGTGCGCCTGGCCAAGACCGTGGGCTACGTGAGCGCGGGGACCGTTGAATACCTCTACAGCCAGGATGGCAGCTTCCACTTCTTGGAGCTGAATCCCCGCCTGCAGGTGGAACATCCCTGCACGGAAATGATCGCCGATGTCAACCTGCCGGCCGCCCAGCTACAGGCAAGGAAACGGGCTCCGAACCCTGGGGCTGCTTCTGCCCAGAGCGGGGGTCCCCTGTCCTGCTCAGATTAGACCTCCCTGCTCGTCTCTTGGCTGGTGTCCTGGGGAGTGACTGTTTTAATGTGTGGGCAGCACGGAGAGCCATGGTTTGTCACCTTTGTCTGGCCATAAAGCCCTTGGAGAAACTGGCAAAAGCCATGGACCTTCACCCTGGAAAAATCTATTTTATACAATTTGGGGGCATTTGTAGACCTCCCCAGTACCCGTTCATAGACCTTTTTTTCATTACAGCCTCCTCATGGAGCCCTTTCCCCTAATTTCTCCCCTATGAAATGTTACTATCACAGATACACTGTATATCGGTTTGGATACTGTAGATATAGCTGTGTGTTATACAGGCATACCTTGTTTTATTGCACTTTGCTTTATTGCCTTTTTTGTTTGTTTTTTTGTTTTTTACAAATTGAAGGTTTGTGGCAACCTGTGTCGAGCAAGTTATAATGGTGCCATTTTTCCAACAGCATTTGCTTGTTTCGTGTCTGTGTCACATTTTGCTAATTCTTGCAATATTTCAAACCCTCCACTAGCAAAAAGATTAAGACTCTCTGAAGGCTCAGGTGATGATTAGCATTTTTTAGCAATAAAGTATTTTTTATTTAAGGGACTCACATTGTTCTTTCAGACATACTGCTATTGCACGCTTAATAGACTCTACAGTATAGTGTAAATGGAACTTTTATATGTGCTGGGAATCCAAAAAATTTGTGTGACTTGCTTTATTGCAGTATTTGCTTTATTGTGGTGGTCGGCATTGAACCCCCAATATCTCCAAGGTCTGCCTGTACATAGAGTAAGATTATTTTCACCCCCAAGAACAAATGTTTACCCTCTTGGGCTCACCCTTGATAAGAACATGTCACCCAGAGTTAGGAACTCTTGCATTAATAGAAACTCTTTAATTTTTTAATTAATATCTCCTTCCTTCCTCCCTTTCTTTCTTTCTTGAAAATTTCTTTTAAATTTTTAAAAATTTAAATTTTGATTAAATTTAATTAACTGAAAATTTAATTTAATTAGTTTTACTTTGATTTAATTAGAATTTAACTTTAATTTCTTAAAAATCCTCCCAGAGTTTTTATTCCGTTTTTTATTTTGTTTATTTTTCTCAGTTTGAAAAATTTCAGAAAAGTTGCAAAAATAATACAATTAACACCCATACCCTGCACCTCGGTCCACCACTTGTTAGCATCTGACCACATTTGCTTCCTCTCTCTCTATTTGTGTTTTAGTATAATTTTTTTTTTTCTTGGCTGAACCTTTTGAGAGATGTTTTGGCTTGAACTTCATGCCACTTTGCCTCTAAATCTTTCAGATAAGAACCTCCTGGGAATAATACCGTGATAGAATCGCCCCACTCCAGAAATAGAGCTTTGACACCCTCCACTTACCTATCTAATGTTACTTACTGTCCACATGAAAGTTTTCCCTGTTGTCCCAATAATTTGTTGCTGTCCTTTGTTTTTCAAGTCCAGGATCCAATCCAGGACCCATACATCCCTTTCCATTTTCAAGTCTCCTAATCTCTTTAATCTGGAACCGTTCCCCAGTCTTATTTTTTTGTCCTGGATGTTGACATTTGTGAAGTGTTCAGGCAGAATGTCCCTCCATTTGGATTTGCCTGGTCATTTCTTCCTGCTGGAAGTCACTTAAACACTTTGGCAGGATATTACACAGGTACCATTGGGTTCCTTTTAGTGTGTCACATCCAAAGACCCAGCAGATTCAGTTTGATCTTTTGGTTCACCTGGTGTCCGTCACTGTCTGTTTTTCACTCGGTCCTCCAGCCCAGCTTTCCCTGTGTCCTTCACAAAACGTTCTTTGACTCTGCAGCTGGACACCATTCCCCCACCCCTTCCACAGCACTAAGGATCTGTAACTTTTATTTGATGCTCGCGATGTTGTTCTGTGACTGTCGCTTCTTTTCCCAGTGACACAGTTCACTCCTTGGGGGCAGGGTCAAGCTTTCTGTCTTTCTCGCTCCGTGCCTCTCCTGCCACCGTGTCGCCCCGTCTGGTAGGCACAGGAGGAGCTCAATATATCCGAAATCATTCACCACCCCCACCCCCCACCCCATCCCCCCACCCCCGCCTCCATGGCCTCTAGCACTAGCCTCCACGTTTGGGGACTGACCCTCTTTTGGGATGGGTTTCTTGATTTCAGATCGCCATGGGCGTGCCTCTGCACCGACTGAAGGATATCCGGCTTCTGTATGGAGAGTCCCCGTGGGGGGTGACGCCCATTTCTTTTGAGACCCCTTCCAACCCTCCCATCGCCCGAGGCCACGTCATTGCGGCCAGAATCACCAGCGAAAACCCAGATGAGGCAAGTCTGAGGGCCCTGAATTTCCACCATCTCCGACCTCCCAGCGTGTGGCAGACCCCGAACCTTAGCCTGTTGAGACACCCAGGTTCACAGTTTACAGGCGAGGACGCTGGGATGCGGGAAGGGACATGCCACGGTTTATCCACACGTGATGTGTCCCAGGTACCAGGCAGATGCCTTCATATATCAGTTACATGACAGCCCTGCCGCTGGGCACTGTGACCCCACATTACAGCGCGAGAGGTTGGGGTGACCACCTTCACACCCGGGACTTGCTGAGGCCATGGCCAAGCCCCACTGGTGAGCTTTACAGACCACGTCCATCTTTGGGACAAGCAGCCAGGTTTAGAGCACAGGTCCTTGCATTTCTGGCCCCATGAACTTTTTGCTGCAACATACAATCTGTTTCATTCTAAGGAGTCCCTATGTGACTTGTTCTTACTTGTGCCTTAAGATACCAACCAGCTGGCATCTATCAAGTTTACATGCTTACTGACAGTTGATTGTCACATAATCTCCATAATCTACCATAATTTAGTTGTTTAATAACTACATTTAAGAAATTTGAGATAAGAGAGGTTTGGGGTTTTTTTTACCCCCCCCACACCTTTTTTTGGTGTATAAATAGATAAATTTATTTATTTATTTATTTATTTATTTATGGCTGCATTGGGTCTTCGTTGCTGTGCCTGGGCTTCCTCTAGTTGTGGAGAGTAGGGGCTACTCTTCATTGCGGTGCGCAGGCTTCTCATTGCGGTGGCTTCTCTTGTTACAGAGTACAGGCTCTAGGCTCGCGGGCTTCAGTAGTTGTGGCACGTGGGCTGTAGACCGCATGCTCAGTAGTTGTGGCACACGGGCTTAGTTGCTCTGCGGTATGTGGGATCTTCCCGGACCAGGGCTCGAACCTGTGTCCCCTGCATTGGCAGGTGGATTCTCAACCACTGCACCACCAGGGAAGTCCTCCCACCCCACCCCCACCTTTTTTTTTTTTTTTTTTTTGGTGTGTGTGTGTGTGTGTGTGTGTGTGTGTGTGTGTGTGTGGTATGCG
>NW_021145921.1:0-3707 GCF_002837175.3 Physeter macrocephalus | reverse complement strand
ATGCGGGCCTCCCTCTGTCGTGGCCTCTCCCGTTGCGGAGCACAGGCTCCGGACGCGCAAGCTCAGCGGCCATGGCTCACGGGCCCAGCCGCTCCACGGCATGTGGGATCCTCCCAGACCGGGGCGCGAACCCGGTTCCCCTGCATCGGCAGGCGGACGCGCAACCACTGCGCCACCAGGGAAGCCCACCCCCACCTTTTTAATGAAAGAATTTTAAACTATGGTGACTGTATTAGTTTGGGATCTTTGGCTACAGGCGAACAGTCAGTTCTGATGGTGGACAAGCAAAATGGGACATTTTCAGAAGGTTGAGGCCCTGTTCACAGGTGCCTGGGAGGATGGAGGATCACGTGTAGAAATAGCCCAGGCACCTGGAACTTTCCATCTCTTGCCTCCAGGCATGTCTGCCAAAATGAATGCCTCCATCACAAGCTTCAAGAGTTCTAATCCCAGCAAGAGGATCCAACCCACCCCCCCTTTACCACAATTATACTCAGAAGGGGATGGGTCATCCCTGCAAAGGGAATTATGTGTGTGTTAGCAACAGCAAGGGCTAACACTGGATTTCCTTACCTGCTGAAATCTTCATAATCTGGAATTGGAAATCCAACTTTTTTTTTTTTTGGCTGCACGGCACAGCATGTGGGATCTTAGCTCCCTGACCAGGGATTGAACCCGTGGCCCCTGCAGTGGAAGCACGGAGTCTTAACCACCGGACCACCGGGGAAATCCCGCCAACTCCTCTTTTATTTACACTTTTTGTTATCAACAACGGCAAACATTTAAAATCAGTATGTACCTTCACTCAGCTCCATCAGTGATCACCGGTCCCAACTTGTTGGTTGTTTTTTGACTTTTTTTTGTTTAAGTAAAAATGACACACATTGACGTGCTCACCTGGAAACACCTGCACCCCTAGTGAGAAGTATCAGTGTTTTATTCATCACGCTAAGCTCTTGGGTGTGGGGGGGTGGTCTCTTGGGTTTTCCTAGGATTTAATTCTGATGAAAATATATCTGGAGTAACTATTCTTCCATTTTGCTTTTTCTGTCTGGGCTCCAGGGGTTTAAGCCGAGCTCTGGAACGGTCCAGGAGTTGAATTTCCGCAGCAGCAAGAATGTGTGGGGTTATTTCAGCGTGGCTGCCGCTGGAGGCTTACATGAATTTGCCGATTCCCAGTTTGGGCACTGCTTCTCCTGGGGAGAGAACCGGGAAGAGGCCATTTCGTCAGTATCTCCCTCCCTCCCTCCCTTCCTTTCCCCGCTCCCTTATGAGAAACTAAAAATTAGCCTGCTGCTTCAGATGCAGCAGCACTTTAGGAGATGAAGAGCAGACCGTATTTTAAATTCCCTATGCTGAAGTCCAAGAACCCAGTCTGTCCTCTTCCTGTACTTGAGATCCATGACATACATGAAATCAGTTCACCAAGGTCATTGGTCTTGAGCTTATTACAGGTCGATCTTGAAGGAGATCCAAAGAATGGTCAAGGTGATTCTAAAAGTTTAAAAGGTGCTGCGTACTATATCCTTTTTTAAAAAGGTGGTGCTGGTTGGGATGGGGCTGGGGGTTCTTTTAAATTTAAATCTCATAAGCGGTTCCTGGAGAAACCTACATTGACAAAGAAGCTTACAAATTCCAGAACATCCACATCTTTTTTTTTATCGGTGAAGTATAGTGGATTTATAATGTCGTGTTAATTACTGCTGTATAGCAAAGTGATTCAGTTATACCTATACATACATTCTTTTTTTTAATATTCTTTTCCATTATGGTTTATCATAGGACATTGAATATAGTTCTCTGTGCTATACACTAGGACCTTGATGTTTATCTATTCTATATTTAAAAGCTTACATCTGCTAATCCCAACCTCCCACTCCATCCTCCCCCTACTTCCTCCCCCTTGGGAACCACCAGTTTGTTCTCTATATCTGTGATCCTGTTTCTGTTTCATAGATAGGTTCATTTGTGTCATATTTTGGGTTCCACATATAACTGATACCGTATGGTATTTGTCTTTCTCTTTCTGATTTACTTCACTTAGTATGATCATCTCTAGTTGCATGCATGTTGCTGCAGATGGCATTGTTTCATTCTTTTTTATGGCTGAGTAGTGTTCCATTGTGTATATTTACCTCATCTTCTTTATCCATTCATCCATCAATGGACATTTAGGTTGCTTTCATGTCTTGGCTACTGTGAATAGTGCTGCTACGAACATAGTGGTGCATGTATCTTTTTTTTTTTTTTTTGGCGGTACACGGGCCTCTCCCCCTGCGGAGCGCAGGCTCCGGACGCGCAGGCCCAGCGGCCGTGGCTCACGGGCCCAGCCGCTCCGCGGCATGCGGGATCCTCCCGGACCGGGGCACGAACCCGCGTCCCCCGCATCGGCAGGCGGACGCCCAACCACTGCGCCGCCAGGGAAGCCCCACGTATCTTTTTAAATTAGAGTTTTGTCCAGATATATGCCCGGGAGTGGGATTGCTAGATCGTATGGTAATTTTATTTTTAGTTTTCTGAGGAACCTCCATACTGTTTTCCACGGTGGCTGCACCAACTTACATTCCCACCAACAGTGTAGGAGGGTTTCCCTTTTCTCCACACCCTCTCTAGCATTTGTTATTTGTAGACTTTGTAATGATGGCCATTCTGACCCGTGTGAGGTGGTACCTCACTGTAGTTTTGATTTGCATTTCCCTAAAAATTAGCAATCAAAACCCCCGCATCTTAACATTTCTCCTGCCTTGACCTGGGAACAAAAAGGTAAACACCAGTTCAGTTCGTAAAATTAAACATTCTTGTGGAGGTGTCTTTTAGCGTGAAAGACATTTCATTTGAAAAGCATTTAAATCTGTCTGGCCTGGGGCGCTTAGCCATGAATTAAATGGAGTTTGCTGCTTTTGAGGGAGAGAGTTTCTTTGCCAGCTTTGAATAATTCATCTTAATCAGTGAAAAATTGAGACGCTTGGAGCAAATAAGGATTAATAAAAGGTGGGATGGTGGTCAGCCAGCCCAGCTGTCTCTGAGTGAAGTGACCTGTGGCTTGTCCCACACTGTGAGTGGCCAGTGATCACTTCAGCAGAATAGGAAGGAAAAATTCCAGCTCTTATTGCTGTCAGTGTCCAAAAGGGGGATCAACTGTCCCTGTTTTCCCAGGACTGTTTCCCGGGATGTGGGATTTCTCAGTGCTAAAACTGGGAAAGTCCTGAGCCAACCGGGACAAGTTGGTCACCTTTGAATCCAGTGGCTCAGCCTGTAGATGCAGGTTCGGGTCCCACACCCAACTTGCAGTAGCCTATTTGACCCCCTCATTTAACCTCACTGCTTCTTCATTTTCTCACCCTCCCGCTGGGGTCTCGTGGCCCCTTTGTCACGCCTGCTGACAGCACACAGGAGCGTCGTAACTGGTGTGAAAGCTCTCCTCTCCCAGGAAGGGTTCTTACGCCCCCTCTTCCTCTGGTGCCTTTCGCCAAAACATTCTCCCTATGATTTCATGGAGAGTGGAGGTTTCTGCCCTTTGGACTGGACACCCTGTTTGCGGGCAGGCAGCCCCTCTGGGAAACGGGAGGTGGTTACAGCCAAGCACGTGTGGGCTGGTGACCGCCATGCCCAGAGGGGGGCACCGGTGTTAGCCAGCCACCTACTCGTGCACCCCAGGCACACCGGACAGCTGTGTGGACAGGTGAAGAGCGGCTCGTTCTTGGGAC
>NW_021145920.1:0-50000 GCF_002837175.3 Physeter macrocephalus | reverse complement strand
ACGCTCTGCGGTGATGATGAACAGCAGTGACTGAAGCCACACATCACTGTGGACGAGGCTCACGAGCACCGTATCTGGTAAAACACAGAGATGAGGACACATCGTGGGACCCCATTTCGAATGGTGAAAGCCGCACGTGAAGCTCAGCTTGTGTTTAGCAATGCAGGCAGGCGTAGGTGACAAAACTTTAAAGCAGAGGGAGGAAATGAGGACCCCACAAAGCGAGGGAAGGAGGGGGCGTCGTGGGAGGGGCTGCAGGTGGTGTGGGGGCTGTCAGGCTTCTGTTCTTGACGAGGGGGTGGTGGTGGTGGTGGTGTGTGTTTGTCTTCAGATGACACACTCCACCGTAGGCGTGGGCCCTTTTCTCTACGTGTCACACTTCACAGGAAAAACGATTCTGAAAAAATGAAAACGTTTCAAGCACGTCAGCCCTCCATTTACCCACTGGGCCGTTTTTTAGAAAACATTTACTTGAGGCAACATTTCAACCAAAACGAAAAAGACATTGATAGAAGAAGACGACATTGAATCCAAGAAAAGTGGGTATAACCTGACACGTGGAATGAAAAGAAATGTGCACGAGGACACGGCACGCCGACAGAAGTGCGACGGGGAGCGGGGCGATCGCGTGCGCGTGTGCTGTGTGTGTGTGTGCGCGCACGTCTGTGTGTACATTCACGTGTGTGCCCTGTGCACACTCACGTGTGCTGTGTGCGTGCACACGTGCCTGCGTGTGTATATTTACATGTGGCCGTGTGCATAGTCACGTGTGCGGACGTGTCACACTTCACAGGAAAAACGATTCTGAAAAAATGAAAACGTTTCAAGCACGTCAGCCCTCCATTTACCCACTGGGCCGTTTTTTAGAAAACATTTACTTGAGGCAACATTTCAACCAAAACGAAAAAGACATTGATAGAAGAAGACGACATTGAATCCAAGAAAAGTGGGTATAACCTGACACGTGGAATGAAAAGAAATGTGCACGAGGACACGGCACGCCGACAGAAGTGCGACGGGGAGCGGGGCGATCGCGTGCGCGTGTGCTGTGTGTGTGTGTGCGCGCACGTCTGTGTGTACATTCACGTGTGTGCCCTGTGCACACTCACGTGTGCTGTGTGCGCGTGCACACGTGCCTGCGTGTGTGTATTTACATGTGGCCGTGTGCATAGTCACGTGTGCGGTGTGAGCGCGTGTGCTGTCACATCCTGTTCCGTTTACCTGGGTTTGGAGGGGCCGGGGCTGTGAGTCTGGGAGGGTCTGCAGAGGTGGGTCAGGGCCAGACTCTGGCCTCGCCTCTGGACCTGAGAAGACAGAGGGCAGCCGTTTGTGGGACAGTGGGTGGCTTGTGACCACCGTGTGTAGAGATGACGGACATCAGAGAGGACTTGGGCAGCCGAAGGCAGGAGGGCCCCTCTCAGTGGGTGAGGGGTGAAGGGTGAGGTGAGAGGCTCACCACCTCTGAGGAGCCCTGGAGGGGTGGCCCCAGAGTGTGTGTGTGGGGGGTCTCCTTTGAAGTGAGGGGAGGGAACAGGATGGAAGCCAAATTGAGGAGGACGGTCCCTTTCCCCGGCTCTCCTGGCCGGAGGTGTCCCCAGAGCCTGGAGCGGGTCCCGGGTGGAGCTTGGTGACTCCGGGTGAGTAAAGGGACAGCACGTGGTCTGCTCCGTCAGAGTGGACACCTGCGGGTGTAGGGAGGCTCGTTCCCGGGCCTCAGAGAAATCCGTGGCAATGAGGAAATTGGGGCCATCCTCCACCCCCCGCTATCGCCCTTCCCCTCCCCTCCCCAAGTCTCCACGCCCCCGGGTATCTGGCCTTCCCGGATATGGAACTTGGGGATCTGGCTTGCAGTGACGCGGCAGGCACGGGCCCCAGAATGTTAGAGCTAAGAGGACCTCGGTTTCACGAACCCCACCTGAGTGGGGAGTTTTCCCTGAGCACCTGCTCTGCTGCAGGCAGCGGGCTGGCTCTGGGGACGTGGCTGGGACTTCAGAGACACTCACAAACTCCTGGAGCCGGCCTTCTGGGAAAGGGAGCAGTCAGTATACACCTGAACAGTGGGACAGACTGGACGCGGGAAGCAGGGACTTCCCGGGGGCCTGGTGCGGCCAGGCTTCCTGGAGGGAGAGGATGGATGGGCTTTAGAGAGGGTTCAGGTTCCTGCTGTCACGATCACCGTAGAGGCAGTGGCTTAAAACAATGCACCTTACTGTCTCAGTTCTCAGGGCCCGCGTCACTGCTGAATTCCGGGCGTGGGCAGGGCCGGCTCCTCTGGGGGCCCGAGGAGACCCATTTCCCCGTCTTTTCCAGCTTCCAGAGCTGCCACCGTCTTCAGACCCCTCATGTCACCCCAACCTCGCATCCATTGCCTGACCCTCCTGCGTCGCTCTATAAGGACGCTGTGGTCACGTGCCCCGCCCCGCCGGAGGATCCAGGGTGACCTCCCATCTCAGGATCCTGCACCTGATCACAGCTGCAAGGTCCCTCTGGCCACGCGAGGTGACATGACAGGTTCCGGGGGGTATGACGTGGACACCTGTGGGACCACTTTTCAACCTGCCATGGAGGGGATGGTCAGTAGAAGGAAGCGGGCACAGGGCAGCCTGGGAGAGCGTCCAGGGAGAGGGAGCCGCTCGCACAAAGGCGGGACGGGGGAAAGTGAGCGGAGGGAGATGAGAGCGGAGCCGGATCCCGAAAGACCTGATAAACACGCAGCAAGAGCGGGGCAGCCGTGGGGGCTGCGGGGAGGTGGGGAGGCGGGGAGGTGAGTGTCCACGCCTGCAGTGGAGGGCAGGGGGTGACTGGAGGTGGGGCCCGTCCTGTGGAGACACAGAGCTGGTCACTGCTGGCAGGTGGGCCCCAGCCTGGTCTCCCCCAGGCACGGCTCAAGGCTGGGGTATCAGTGCCAGGCCCTCTGCTGTTTCCCTCGCACCTGACCCATTCCAGAATTTCCATCTTTGGTCACTGTGTTCTGGATCCACTAATCCCGGAGTTTGCCGCGGAGGAGCTCTGGGAGGAAGATGCCATGACCTACAGGTCTGTTGCTCACGGAGATCCTACCCCGGAACGCTGGCTCTGGGAGCTCCTGGCCCAGTCCCACGTGCTCGGGCAGATGGATGTTTGTCCTGCTGCAGCTGTGGCCACAGCTGTCTGCTCCGGCCCAGCCCTGTCCCCTGCAGGCCAGCCCCCGGCTCACGTGTGACCCCAGGTCCTTTGCCTCTCTGGGCCTCAGTTTCAGCCTCTGTGCAATGGGTTGTTTGGTAAGCTGTGATGCCCCTTCCAGTCCCATCCTTCTAGAACGCCAGGTGTTTAGGGAGGGACCCCGAGGCTGGAAGTGGGAGTCCCCCTCCCCACGGGGCTCTGACCTTCTCAGCACCTTGTTTACAGCTCCTGGGACGCAGAGTAGGGGGTGCGCTGTGAGCTCAGCCACCAAGGGTTGCGTCAGGAGCCTGGGGGTTGCACACGGCTTGGGCGGCAGCTGGCGGGCCCTGAGCAAGTTGTCCTTCTCCAGGACCAGCTAGAGCAGCCGCGGAGAGGCCGGCTCTGCCCAGCGGGGGGCGGTCAGGGCTGAGTGGCTGGCGGAGGACAGAGGCCTTGACGGCCACAGAGCCCAGCACCGCAGGGCCAGCTGGGGCGGGCGAGCAGGCAGCCCCCAGCATCAGGCGAGGGGGCCCTCCTCCCGGGAGGTGGCATCCATAGCATAGGCCTCCCTGGATGCAGAAGCGTGGCGTCAAGGGCCCCGACAGAGGTCGGCCAGGGAGGGGCTGAGCCGAGACCACGGCCCAGGCCCAGCTGACTCCTGAGCTGAGAGCCCCAGCTCCTACCTCCCGTTTCACACAGGGACAACCTGAGGTCACGGAGGGTAGGGGAGCCATGTCACCCAGGGAGCTGGTGGCAGGGAGCGAGCGGGTGTGAAGTGACATTTTGGGCACTTTGGGGCCAGACTGTGAGTCGGGAACCTTCTGTGTGACGGTTTTTGTTGGCGGTGCCATGCGGCTTGCAGGGTCTTAGCTCCCGGGTCAGGGATTGAACCAGGCCACCTGAGTGAAAGCGCCGAGTCCTAACCGCTGGACCGCCGGGGAAGTGCCCTACGTGACATTTAATTCAGCACTTACTGCAGCAAAGCCGCTTTAGGGACAGATGGGTCTCACCCCGCCCTCTCTGGGCAGCGGGGCTGGGTCCCACGTCTGCCCCCTTCCTCCCTCCCCTCCAAACCCGAGGGTCTCCGGGTGGCGGTGGAGAAGGGGGGTTGCTGCTGAATTGGTCACCGTTGCTGCCCGCAGAGGCCACGCTCAGGGAGCCCGGTCCACCCCAGCTCCACGCCTCAGGGGAAGACGGCTCCATGAAATGCCCAGAGGGAGCCGGCGACCCGCCTGGGGCGCTGCAAGCACGTGATCCGACTGGATCTGCTGGGCACGCGCAGCGCACGCCCGACGTCCGTCTCTCAAAGTCTCAGGCAGGAGGGGCTGTCGGTTTCCCCCACGTCGCCCCAGCTCTGAGGTCACCTGCAGCTGCGAGGGCCAGTTCTGGGCTCGCTGTCAGCATTGCCTCCAGGGCCCGCGCCCTCTGCCTTTGGCCTGGGGGCTCCCTTTGGGCAGAGCGGACACGAGCCCCGCCCCCTGGAATGAGGGAGGGTGGGGTCTGTGGACGACCACCCCGCTTTCCATTTTGCACAGCTCTTCGGAGGGTCTCAGCCGGGCCCGCCCGTTGCCTGAGCCCACCAGCCCAACACCGCAGGCCTCAGTCGGCTTCTCTCCCTTCCCCGGCCCCGCTGCCGTGCTAAGGACTGGACCGTGTCCCCCGCACTGATAGGCTGAAGCCCTACCCGCAGCGCCATGGTAAGGAGAGTTGGGGCCTTGGGGCTGAGCAGGGCTCGGTGAGGGTGGAGACCCCACGGTGGGATCGCCGGCCCTATGGGCAGCCCCCCGCCCCACGTGTGCACACGGGGAGAAGCTGCCTCGGCAGCTGGGAAGCCGCTCCCGCCAGGAACCGGATGGACCCCCTTGATCTCGGACCCCAGATCCCTCTCAGGTGCCTGGCCCTGGTCAAGTCTGAGGCTCTGCCCTCAGTGCCCTGCTTCCAGCTCGCCCTCTGCCCAAGTCCAGGCCCACCCGCCAGCGGCCACGCCCTGGACTGCCGCTTCCACAGCCCCGGGCTTCTTACTCTCGGGGGGACCAGGTGGCCGCGGGGCATGTGCTCGGGACGGCTGAAGATGGAGAGCAAGGACCACGCTGTGCGCGCCGTTGCGAGGGTGCAAAGCAGGCGGCCTGTGACAGCAGAGACCTCAGAGGGTGGACAGCCTTCGGACGTTCGGGCTGTGCTAGACTGAGGGGTGGGATGGCACGGGGCCTGCTCTGTGGGGACACTGTGGCCCACCCTGGACGGGAGGGGAGGGATGGGGGCTGGCTGGGAGGGGGGCAGCCCCGCGGCGCGGGCCGAACCAGGCTCTGGGGCCGGGCTCTGACGTTTCCGGAGGATGCTGCCTCCGGGACGGGCTGTAACTGTGGGAGTCCAGCTCAGGGTGGACGGGAGGGGGCAGGCGGGCCGGCGGGCAGTGGGGACCACGGCATGGCAGGGGTTGGGGGGGTGCCTTGCAGGGCTGCCTCTATGCCTGGCCCCCTCCTTCCGCAGCAGGGCCTGGGTTCAGCCCAGGGGTGGGGCCTGAGAAGGCTGCTCAGTTCACATGATCATCTGAGCCCTGGGATTGCAAAACTGGGATGGTGAACCAGATCCCAGAGCCGCCATTAAAAAGCCGCCTGTGACAGTTGCTGGTTCTTTTCTGAGTGTGGGCGCTGAGTGCTTTTTGGTCCGATCCCCCCTCCCCATCCAGCCAGCTGGCCGTACTCAGCATCTCCAGCGCCCGGCATGCCTGTCCCCACACACCTCCTGTGAGCCCTTCTAGGTCCTGAGCACGATTCTGGCTGCCGCCACGGCCGTCTGAGACCGTCTCCTGAGATTCGCCCCGCGGCGGGTCATTTAAGTCTGGACCTATTGAACCTCAGGCTCTCGGAGCTCGGAAAAGCTTGAAGTCTGCAGTCCGAGGTCACTCCCCGCCCCACCCCCGAGGCAGAAGGTGGCCGCGGTCACACAGAGGCCGGCTGGCGGCAGACCCTGCCGCTCTGGGAGGCTTGGAACCAAGGGGCCCTGATCCTTCCGGGCCGGTGGCCCAGGACACAGGGCCGGGCCCCTCCCTCTCAGCCCTGCTGGGCGCCCCTCACCCTCACAACCCCACTTGTGCCCCCGGGGGAGGGCCCTGGGCAAGCTCCCAGCTCCCGCCATCCCGGGGCAGCCCCCGCGGAGTGCCTGGGCAGCGAGCTTTGTCCCTCCTGTCCCGCCTCACTCCCTCTTGCCGGGTGGTCTGCAGCGAGGATGACACAGCACAGATGCAGGGAAGCCTTTCTCGCACGGCCTGGCCGGGCACACACTGCACGCTCAGCGGACTCGCCGCTGCCAGCCAGGCGCCTCCCCAAGGGCTCTGCCCGACTGCCAGGAGGTCGGGGGGTCTCAGGACCCTCCTGCCTGGGGGGAGAGGCCACGGCACGGGGAAGGGGGGGGTCTTGCCGGGGAGCGGGGGGCTGGGAGTAAGTGGGGAGCCAGGGCTGAGTGGTGGGGCGGCTGGGGCGTGGCGATGCCTGGGTGCTCCAGGCGGCCGGCCCCGGGTCTCCGTGCCCACGGGTGTGTCAGCTCTGGGTCAGGAGAAGCTGCACAGCGGCGGGTGGGCTGTCCCAGACGCCCCTGCTGGCACAGGACCGTGTGCTTGTAAACTTTAATTCCCATACAGTAGAGAAACATACAGTACAAGCAACGTGGGGGCCCGGGCTGCACAGTGAACTCACGGGGCCGCCTGGAAACAGGCTCCCCGCGGAGAGGGGAGCACCGCGCCTGCTCCTGGGCGATGCCCTGAGTCCCGCTCCACACAGAGCAGCCAGGGGAGGTGCAGCGGCTCCGTCCTCCCCTCCCCCCCCCCCCCGCAGGCCCCAGCTTCCTCTGAACTCTGCCCTCCACCCCAGGGGCCCCTCCCGGAGGATGGGCGGCCTTCCAGGGGGTCAGACACGCTCCGCTCCCTGCCAGCTTCCCTTGCGCCTGGGAAGGCGGACCTCATCGCCAAGCCCTGGGGCTTGGCTGGACAGCCAGGGGACATCCCGCCGTGGCAGCTCCGGGCCAGACCCGCCAAACCTGACTCCTCAAGGGGAGCAGATTGGCCGGGCAGACAGCCCTGGTCGTTCAACGCGGTGGGCGCTGGGCTATTGGGTGTGGGAGGCCGGGGAGGCGCACCTGGGAGAGGAGGAGGCTGGGGGGCTGAGACCTGAACAGGTGAGAGTCGGTGGGGGGAGGGGAGGGGAGGGCCAGCCGGCATATTCCAGAGAGAGGTATCCTATCAACAGGTGCAAAGGCAGGAAGGCGGGAGAGAGGATGGGACTTCCTCCGGGGAAACAGAAGAGTTTTCTAGATCTGGGAACTTGGAAGGGCCCTCAGGAGCATTTGGTGGGTGGGGGGACGTTGGGCTGCCCCGAGGGGCACCGTGATGCCGGAGCCAATCCTCCCAGAAGGCTGAGCTGCGGACCCCTGGCCAAGCCCAGCCCGTGGCTCTGGCCCTGGACGGCCGCGAGGAGGCCTCTGGCTCTGCAGAGGACCGACCTCGGTCCTTTGTCCTGACCCCGTGGGAGGCGGCGGCTCTGGGCGGAGCCCGTCTGCTGGCCCCTGTCCCGGCTGCGGGCTCCGGTCGGCGAGGGAGGGAGGGGCCCCGGCCTCACAGGACGACCTCGGGCGCAATGCTGAAGAGCAGGTCATCGTTCCCCCGCCGCACCTGCAGCAGCAGCGGGGACTCGGTCAGGACGGCCTCCTGCAGCTCGCTCGAGTCGGCCAGGGGGCGCCCGTTGACCTCGACGATGATGTCGCCATCTTGGATGCCTCCTCTGCCGACGGGAGAGACACATGGTCACGGCGCCGCCCCGAGAGGCCCGGGCCCGGGGCCGGGCACAGCGGGCTTTAACAGCAGCACCTTAAGAAAATTCATTTCAACAGGGAAGAACAGGGCCCTGACCGCCAGCCTCTCACACCAGACGCTAAGCACCGTCCTACAACGGACTAGCGCTTTGTCGGCCTACTTCTATACGTCAGAAGGGCTGGGGTCACGTTCCGCCTGCAGCCTCCCTAGCTGGGCTGCCTTGGGCCAGGTGCTCTGCCCCTTGGAGCCTCAGTTTCCACATCTACAGCCCTACGTGGGAACATGCTTTGCAAATTACGAGGTCCAGGGGGTTGATTCTAACCTAAGACGTTCCCGTCAGAGACAGAGCGAGCTGGGCTGGCCCCCCTTTTCTGCACCTGACTCGCTCTGACCTTCCCCTCCACCCAGAGGGCGGGCAGGGTGGCACCGTGGTTAGATGCATGGGTGATAGCGCCCAGATCCACACGTGTGGGCTGTGTGACCTCGGAGGAGTGACTTGGCCGAGCCTTAGTCTTCCCATCTGAGCAATGGGGCGAGAACAGCAGCCTGCGTGTCCCAGGCTGCGGTGAGGATTAACCGAGAGGATATGCACGTGGAACGCAGAGCTCACGTGCAGCCTTGGTCAGCGGCAGCCGCCATCACCACCGAGCTCCCCTGTCTGGCTCTTGGGGCGCCCTGCGTGTGGCCGCTCTCGGTGACTGCTGTCTGCTGAATCACTGGGCTGCAGCAGCTTGGAATAAAGAGCTTGAGTTGCGGTGGTTATTCTCTGGCTTCATGGATCTCGGTATTTCAACAGTTGTTACTGCAGGTGGGCTGCGGGCTGAGCACGCGCGCTGCGTTCACGGCGGAAGGACACAAGGGGTCCGCGTCTTCCAGCCCAGCACACAGAACAGAAAGGAGGGGTCCTGCTGGGTTGAAGGGGCCACAGGGGCTGGGGGGCCCACCTGCCCGGCTCCACTCCGCACTCTGCCCACCCCTTTACAGCAGCCCAAGACCTCCGCGTGGACTATCTCCAGCTTCCGGAGTTACAGTTAAAAGCAGGATCTGATGCAGCCCACCCAACTGCACAGATGGAGCCCTGAGGCAGAGGAGGGGCAGGTGCCTGCTCAGAGCTGGTCTAGGGCACAGGATCAGCCGTGCAAGTGCGTCAGACCCCCACCCGCCGCACTGCCTGCCTCAGCTCACAGTGTTGCAACATTCGACCTTTCTCTAGTAGTTGATGGTTTCCAAGAAAACGAGGCTTTATTTCATTTGATCTTGACACTGTCTCATGGGACAGGAAGAGTAGGCTGACTCATGCCCGTTTTGTAGATGAGAACACTGGCCCAGAAAGACCCAGGCTGGCCCACTGGGCCGGTGAGAGCCACGCTGACGCAGAGTTCCCAGCTCGGGGTGACCTCTGCTACTCTCTCTCCCCAGACACAAGGAAAGGACATTCTGGGCCAAGGAAGGGCACGGCCTTCCCCTCTCCAGCCTGCCTCTGGCTTAGAGGACTGGCCAGAATCCCACCTGCCACTCCACATTGCGTCATATGCTGCCAGAAAGCTAAAGGTCATGCAGATCAGTGAAGCCCAGCCCAGGCCCTGTACCCACCTGCCCGGTCTCCCTGCTTCCTGTGGTGGAGCCTACCTCTGAGAAGGTGAATTTGGGACCACCTCTTGCACGTAAATTCCACTGCTGACCGCCGGAAAGTCTGGGTTGCTGGCCTTTAGCTCCTCCACCAAACTGAAAAGGCAGTTCCACTGTTAAGGCACTTCTTCTGAGCCTCTAAACTGACTCTTCCTTCTCTCCACCACTCAGGCCAGACCAGGCGTCTCCTTTGGGCTCCCACATTGCCCTGTCCTGCCACTGACCACTCTGGGTTGTCACCGATTCTTGTCCGTGTCCCCTACTCAACATGGGCTCCTCAAGAGAAACCTCGGTGAAGGTGGATGGTTAGAAGTGTAAAGAGGGGAGGGTGATGGACAGACAGATGGGAGGGTGGGGGGAGGAGAGATGAGGAAGGAAGGAAAGGTAGAGGAGGGTGAACGGAACAACGGGTGAATGAGGCTGTGGAGAGACAGAAGACTGGGTGGATGGTGTGATGGATGAATGGATGGATGGATGATAGGGAGAGAGAAAGAACACCTTGAGAAGGTCAGTTGGCATACTGGTCTTGATTCCAAATTGCTTTCAGATTTATTCCCTAGGTGGACAGTTGCTGAAACAGGAAGAAGGTTATTTTAGGGACTGAGCGGGGGGGAGGGTCAGTCAGGTGAGCTTATCTCTTCCCAGAACTCCCCAATGCAGTGACCTCTTCCTTCTTCAAACCTTGGCCTTGACGTTGCATTTTCTTCCCTTCAGCTTCCTTTCCTTCCCCCCTCTCCCTCCTCTTCCCCGCCCCCTTCTCTATTTCACTCACTTAGTATTTCCAGGCCCCCACTCTGCTGTGGACCGGGTTCTGGGAGGGGTGGGGAGCAGACAGATGGGCAGGACCCAGTCCCTGCTCCCAAGGAGCTCATGGTCAAGGTCGAGGATGGGCAACTCTGACACCACGGGACCAGTGCGGTGCTGGCGAGGGAAGCACAGCGTCGCAAGTGAAGAGGAGGCACCTCCTCCCACTCGGGTAGCCTGGGGAGGTAGGGTAGCGTCCCTCCCACCCCCAAAATTCATGTCCACCTAGGGCCTCAGAACGTGACCTGGTTTGGAAATAGGGTCTTTGCAGACGTGGTTGGTTAAGGATCTCTAGATGAGATCAGCCTGACTTAGGGTGGGCCCTTAATCCAATGGCTGGTGTTTTTATAAGAGAAATAAGAGGGAGCTTGGACACAGACACACAGGAAAAGACGCCATGCGATGAGAAAGGCAGAGCTTGCAGTGATGCAACTACAATCCAAGAAACACCTGGAACCACCAGAAGCTGGGAGGTACAAGGAAGGATCCTCCCCTGGAGCATCCTGGGGGAGTGCGGCCCTGCTGACACCTTGATTTTGGACTGTGGGCTTCCAGAACTGTGAGAGAATGAATTTCTACTGTTTTAAGCCACCGAGTTTGCGGTAATTTGTTATGGAAGCCACAGGAAACTAATCTGGGAGGCTTCCTGGAGGAGGGGCACCTGAATGGAGTCCTACGGAAGCCAAAGGAACCTATCAGGCAAAAGGGGAAAGGCATTCCAGGCAGAGGGACCGGCCTGAGCAAAGGCTCAGAAGCCTGAGTGTGTCTGGTCTGCTGGAGCACCTGCAGGTGGCCGGGCATGTCGGGGCCAGGGTCTGGGAGGAAGCTCGAGGTGAGGGATGAGAACGGAGGGGTGGCAGGGGGCAGCGTCCTTCAGCACTCACCTTGGTGTGATGGTCCGCATCCGTATGCCAATGAAGCGCTTCTTCCAGTCTAGAAACCGAGCATGTCGGGACTTGGTTAGAGCCACCGTGAAAGCCTCTGTCCCCGCCGAGGAGCCAGGCAGGGGCAGAATTCCCCCACCCCCTACACCAGTAGTAGAAGGCAGCAGGAGCCACCTTGCTTGGACCAGCCCAGCCCCCTTGTGATCAGGCACCTAGAGTTACCTCTCTCCACTTGGCTGCTCTTGAGGAGCTGGGAGACGTCCTGGCTCTAATCTTGTGGCTTTGTGCCACCCTCACCCTCTCAGGCACCATCCAACCACCTCAGCTCTGACATCTGCTCTCCTGCTAAGGCCCACATCCAAACCCCAGCGGACAGTGGGGCTCTTCTCTCCAGCCTCCATCCCACAGGTTCCCCAAACGCACCTTACTCTGCTCTGAACTCGTCACCTTCCCCTGCCTTCTCCATAAATAATATATTAATTGATAATACCCAGTGAGCTCTAACCATGTGGCAGGCCCTCTGGTTGGAGCACTATACACATAATAGGCTAAGATGGTACCTCTATGCCCCCAGCTGCTCCAGCCTGTGACTTAGACCCAGAAATAGAATTTACATATTTTAAACCATAAACAGGTTTCAGTACATTTTTTAAATGTCATATCATAAAAATATGCTCTCTGGCCACAATGGAATTAAACTAGAAATCACTAATAGAAAGGTACCTACAAGATTCCCAATAACTTAGAAACCAAATATATATTTCTAAATAACCCATCTTTAAAGGTAAATCAAAAGGGAAATTAGAAAGTATTTTAAACTGAATAAAAATGAAAATACAATGTACCAAACTTTGTGGGATGTAGGTAAAGTGGTACTTAGAGGGAAATTAATAGTACTAAAGTACCAATATTAGACAAAAAAGAAAGATATCAAATCAATAACTTCAGCTTTCTCCTTAAAAACTAGAAAAAGAAGATCAAATGAACCTAATACAGGCAGAAGAAAAGAAATAATAAAGAGTAGAAATCAAAGAAATAGAAAACAGAAATAGTGGAGAAAATAAATGAAAACCAAAAGTTGATTCCTTGAGATCAATAAAATTGATAAGTTTTTAGCCAGACTGATTAGGAAAACAAGAGAAAGGACACAATGATCAATATCGGGAATGGGAGAGGTGACATCACTACAGATTCTACATGTATTAAGAGGATAATAATAAGAGACTAATATGAACAACTCGATGTCAATAAATTTGACAACTTAGGTAAATTGGATAAATTTCTTGAAATTTCCAAACTACCAAGTTCACTCAAGGAGAAATAGATAACCTCAATAGCCCTATATCCATTAAAGAAATTGAGATTGTAGTTAAAAATCTTTCCACAAAGAAACTTCAGACCCAGACGGTCTCACAGGAGAATTCTAACTAATGTTTAAGGAAGATATCATATCAATTCTACACAAGTGGCTCTAGAAAATGGAAAATGGTACTTCTGTGACATTGTGACTTATAATAAGAAATATATATTTTGGTCTTTGCCCAGAGTATCCTAACACATAGCTCCTAAAACTTCTGTAAGTTCCTAAAGTGATTAGAGCTACAGGGGGCATCTTTTGCTCTCAGTTCCTGAAATAGTTCCAGAACAATAAAGGTGAAATGGGTTTCTGTTATTCATAACAAGTCCCTTTCAATCACACTTGACTTTATGTTAATGAGGTGACTTTTGGAAAGCTCCTAAGGAGGAGGGCTGGTTGCCAGAGGAAACAACCACGTAATTAGAGGACTGGAAATTTCAGCCCCAGCCTTCCCTACCCTGACTCTGGGGAGGAGAGAGGGGCTAAAGGTTGAATCAATTGCCAATGGCCAATGATTTATTCAATCATGCCTATGTCATGGAGCCTCCATAAACCCCCAAAAAGATGGGTTCGAAGAGCTTCTGGGTTGGTGACTCTGTGGACATGTAAGGAGAAGAGTGCACCCAGAGAGCAAGGACTCCGTACCCCTCCCCCATACCTTGCCCTATTCATCTCTTTCATCAGGCTGCTCCTCAGACATATCCTTTCATAATAAATTGGTAATCTAGAGAGTAAACAGTTTTCCTGGTCTAGCAAATGATCCAACCCGAGAAAGGGGTCATGGATAATTCCGATTTATAGTCACAGGTGTGTAATTGGCATCTGAAAGCAGGGTAGGGGGGCAGTCTTGTAGGACTGAGCTCTTAACTTGTGGGGTCTGATGCTATCTCCAGGTAGACGGTGTCAAAATTGAGTTAAATTGTAAGGCACCCAGCTTGGCGTGGGGAAACCCCACACACTGCTGACCAGATGTGTCAGAAGCGAAATAGTATAGCAGTAGAAAACTGAGAGCAGAAGAGACTGACAGAGTGAGTTTTTTTCCTAAACAACTTCTCAACTCATTATCCCAATACCAAAACCAGAAAAGAAAACTAGACCAATATCCCTCATGAAGATATATGAGAAAAAAATCTTTAAATGGTTTCAGCAAATCAAATCAAACAATATATAAAAAGGATAATACGTCATGACTAAGTGAGGTTTATTCCAGGAATGCAAGGACGGTTTAATATTTAAAAACCAACCAATGAAATTTACCATATTAACATACTAAAAAGCAAAACTAGCATCTCAAAAGATGCAGAAAAAGCATCTGACAAAATCTCACATCTACTCCTAGTAACAACTACAAATAAAAGGGATCTTTTTCAACCTGATAACAAACATCTATGAAAAGCCTTTAGTTAACATCATACTTAATGGTGAAAAACTGAAGATTTCTCCCTAACACCAGTAATGAGGCAAGAATGTCCATTCTCACTACTTTTATTCAATATTTTTATAGAAGGGTCTAGCCAGGCAATAAAAAAAGCATTCAGATTGGAAAGGAAGAAGTAAAACTGTCTTTATTCGCAGACTGCATAATCATCTATTTAGAAAACCTGATGGAATCTACCAAAAAGAACTAATCAGTGAGTTATCAAAGTTGCAGGATCTCTTATGATCAACATACAAAAATCAATTTTATTTGCATATTCTAGTAACAAACAATCAGACATTGAAATTTAGAAAAATAATTTTGAATAGCATCAAAATTACAAAATACTTAGGAATAAATCTGATGAAAGATGTGTAACAGCTGTGCTCCAAAAACTAGAAAACTCTGCTGAGAGAAATCAAAGAAGACCTAAATAGTGAGGAGGTATCTCTGTTCAGGGGCCAGAAGATTTAATATAGGTAAAATGACAATTTTCCCCAAATCAATCTATAGATTCAGCACATCCCAATCAAAATACCAGCAGGGTTTTTTGGGGGGTGTAGAAATTGACTAGCTGATTCTAAAACCTGTATGGAAATGCAGAGGATTTAGAAGAACCAAAGCAACTTTGAAAAGGAAGACCTGTTGGAAGACTGACTGCAAGACTCATCGTAAAGCTACAGTAAAGAGGACAGTAATGTTGGTATAAAGAGGGACAAAAAGACAAGTGGAACAGAATATACTCATTTTGTTTTTTGACAAAGGCGCAAAGGTGATTCAGTAAAGAAGGGCAGTCTTTTCAACAAATGATGTTGGAACAACTGAATATCCAAAGCAAGAAAAGAAAAAATAGCTTGATTCATATTTGGCACTATTTTTAAAAATTAATTCAAAGCACATAATAGTCCTAAGTCTAAAACCTCACAAAGTAGAACTTTTGGAAGAAAATGTAAGAGAAAATCTTCCTGGACCTTTGGTTAGCAAAGATTTCTTTGATATAACACTAGACTCACAATCCATTTACAAAAATCGGTAAATTAGACTTCATCAAAATTTACAAAACTTCTGCTCTTAAGAGAATGAAAAGACAAGCCACCAGGAGAAAATATTTGCAATTCATTTATCTGACAAAGGGATCCTATCCAGAATGTATAACGAATTCTCAAAACTTAAGAACACGAACAACTCCAATTTTTAAAATGGGCAAATTATGTAAACAGACATTTCACCAAGGAAGACTGATGGATGTTCCAGGTGGTGGAACCCTGTGGGAGATGAGGTCAGGGCACGTGGGAGCCCTGACCCCATCGATCTGGTGGGCTTTGGGTTTTGGGTTTTACTCCCAGTGAGGTGGAGCCTGGGGAGGGTTTGCACAGAGACACGGCACAGTCTGCCTTAAATTTTGCAAGAAGCTCCTCTGGCAGTGGGAAGAGTCTGTGGGGGGCAAAGGCAGGGACAGAGGAGCAGAGAGGAGGTGAGTGTCCCTGGTGGCCGGCTTGGTGGGGGGTGGAGCTGGAGATGGCAAGAGGGCAGTAGGGGACGGACAGATCCCCAAGGTAGGGCCAGCAGGGCTGGCTGATGGATTGGATGCAGGTGGAAAATCTGGAAGGATGGAGCTGCCATAACTGAGAAGGGGAATGGTGATGGGGACACACAGATTGTGGGGGTGTGGGGGGGGTGACAAGCAGTTGTACATCTGAGTCTAGGGTTTGGGGAGAGGGTCAGGCTGGAGATGTAAATCTGGGGGAGTCACTCTCTAGATGGCACTTAAATCCACAAGACTGGATGAGGTCCTCAGAGGAAAGGGGTAGGGCCCGGGGACTGAGGCCTCAGCCCTCCATCCTGCTCCTGACATGGGTACTGGCCGCTGGTCAGCTTTGCTCACAGCCCCAAGGTCACGCTTACCAAAGAGGAAGAAACCGGCTGCTTCGAGAAGCGTAGCCCAGGGTCAGCCCAGTGGCTGTCCTGTTCGATCTCCTGGGGCAGGAGATTCCTCACCCTCCACCGACCCGGGAGCAGCGGGCCCCGCCCACTCGCGGGCTCTCCAGAAACAGAATCATAACTGCAACCCTTCGTCTTCCCGTCCTTATTGGAAAATCACCTAAGTGATGCGTGTCCGATGCTGGAAACAAGGCTTGGAGGGAGGCCGGGTGCCCTGTTTCTTTCTAAACGTGTCACGGAACCAGGCTGATCCAAAGTGAGGCAAGTACATCAAAGACGGTAACAAACAACAGTGCGGGCGGGGAGGGGAAGTGACTGCCTGAAGGGGGAGGATGCTGTCCCGGGAAGGGTACATTTTCACACGGTCAACCGTACGCCACATGAACTGACTCTCACTTCAACAAACAAACAGACACGAGAGTGACGCTCACGCCTGGGCTTCTCGGCATCAAGACTAATCTCTGATGTGCCCCAGGGCCCCCATCCCAGGAAACGTCCCTCACTCCCCCTTGCTCAGACCTTCGCCATGGCGGTTTATTGTCGACACCCCACGGTCCAGCGGGTCCTATTGGCTCCAAGTTCAAAATAGATCCCGGACCCAACCAGCCCTCACCCCACAGCTGCCACCCCCGAGCCTGGCCACCAGAAAGGCTGCTGTGGGCCCCTAACTGGTCTCCGGCATCGACTCTCGTCTCCCCAAAATGGACTCTGTAGATTAATGTTGTATCCTGCAACTTAACTGAGTTTTCTGACGGGTTCTATTCGTTTTTGGGTGTCGCCTTCAGCATTTTCTATATAGAGTATCACGTCATCTACAGAGTGACAGTTTTCCTTTTTCCTCTGCCATTAGATTCCTCTTTTTTCTTTCTTTTTTTTTTTTTTTTCATTATTATGGCTAGGACTTCCTAGACCATGTTGAATGACGGTGGAGAGTGTGGTCAGGGTTAGACTTACGTGTAAGCATAACTGGCCCTCTTCCCTTTCCTCCCTCTCCAGCTCTCCGAGGCTGCCAGGAAGGACAGGACTAGTCCAGGGTCACACACAACTCAGGGAGTTGAGCTGAACCATTGTTTTTCTGCCCCTCAGTCCTGGGCATAAGTTTGTGTACTATCTGCGTACCTTCTGGGTGGACACCTAGGATGGCCCAGCCCACTAACTCAATCACCCGCTGTGGGTACACGTTAGTCCTAAGGCTGGCTGAACCCCCAGACACTCCTGGGGCCACTCTTACCTTGAAAGTCCCCCAGAGTCCTCTGCCCCCCAACCCCTAGATGGAAACAAGAAGCACACCTTAACTAACATCCCCTCACTATAATAAAAAGATGGTTAGTCTTCAAGAAATTTAGATTAACTGGGTTTGGATGATTTGGTATTTTTATTTTAAAAAAAAAACCCTAAAAGTGAACATCAGTCAATTTCAGAAGGCTTTAAAATTATAAATTCAGTCATTCAGCTAAAATTTGCTGGGCTCTTTCATTAGTCCACATGTCCTCAGGGAGGTGACAGCTCTGGGGACAGGGGACGAGTGTTCCCTGGGGCCCAGGGTGAGGTCAGTGCTGATGGGGACAGTCCCCGTACAACAACAGAGGAAGAGAGAAAAAAGAAGAGTATGTTATCACCCCATTTCCAACAAATCAGTCACCTCACAGCTCAATCTGTGCCAAGTACAGCCCCACTGATTTCCAGGAAGGTGGCCAAAGTCAAAGGCACCCCTGGAGCAGAGGAAAATTAAGCTGGAAAACTTGGTTATTAGAGAAAAAACCAAGTGTGGTACGAAGGTGCAGCCCTGGATCAAGTTCTGAGCTTCCTAGCAGCCAAGGAGAAAAGGGCTCAAGAGGTGAGATGATCCCCTGGCCAACAGAAGCCTTCAGCTTCTTTAGGGAAGAGCGGCTGTGCCCTGGCTTCAGGCTGGCTTCACATAAGGGACACGGATAAAGCAAACGGGGTCCTCAACTGAGGTTCTTCGTGGGACCAGTCCTCTTAGCCCTGGTCTGGGCTGTACTGGAGTCTGTGTACTTGGCTGGTGGGGGCGTGCAGGGTGGGGCAGGCATGAAGAAGTCTCCCTGCCCTCAGTGGACTGCTGGCGGAGGGGCTGGGAGGAGACAGGGAGCAACGTGAAGGTGTGAACAGTGGGGCTGCGTCAGGTCTGGGCGCTGGCCACGAGGGGTCATGGGAGACAAATTGGACGGAAGGAGAAGCTGCTCAGGTGAAGAGAATATGGTGGGAAGGTGGAGGCCGCCAGGAAAGGTCCTGAGATCAGAAACGCGGCCCTCCTCTGGCGAGTGGCCGTGACCACAGACTTTGGGCAAGCGGCTGGCCTGTCCTCACTAGGGACAGGGGACAGTCAGCTGGCCTTGTCAAGGCCTCTCCCAGATGGATGCTCGTGGCCGTCTGGGGGCAGGCAGGGTGGGCTGGACATGCCTGTGTGGATGGGGGTAGGAGATGGAGGATGAGAAGAGGGTGATGTCCCAGGACCAGGACCCCGGGCTCTGCTCACCGCAAGTAGAGGCTACGCTGCCTGGCAGTCTGCAGGCCAGAGGGCTGAGAGAGGGAGGGCTCATGGGTGGGCAGGTGAGTGGGTGGAAGGACGGAAGGAGGGATGGAAGGAAAGAAAGGAGGAGGAGGGATAGATGGATGAAGGGTGAGTGGATGGGTGGGTGAGTGGGTGGAAGGACGGAAGGAGGGATGGAAGGGAAGAAAGGAGGAGGAGGATAGATGGATGAAGGGTGAGTGGATGGGTGGGTGAGTGGGTGGAAGGACGGAAGGAGGGATGGAAGGAAAGAAAGGAGGAGGAGGGATAGATGGATGAAGGGTGAGTGGATGGGTGGGTGAGTGGGTGGAAGGACGGAAGGAGGGATGGAAGGGAAGAAAGGAGGAGGAGGATAGATGGATGAAGGGTGAGTGGATGGGTGGGTGAGTGGGTGGAAGGACGGAAGGAGGGATGGAAGGGAAGAAAGGAGGAGGAGGATAGATGGATGAAGGGTGAGTGGATGGGTGGGTGAGTGGGTGGAAGGACGGAAGGAGGGATGGAAGGAAAGAAAGGAGGAGGAGGGATAGATGGATGAAGGGTGAGTGGATGGGTGGGTGAGTGGGTGGAAGGACGGAAGGAGGGATGGAAGGGAAGAAAGGAGGAGGAGGATAGATGGATGAAGGGTGAGTGGATGGGTGGGTGAGTGGGTGGAAGGACGGAAGGAGGGATGGAAGGGAAGAAAGGAGGAGGAGGATAGATGGATGAAGGGTGAGTGGATGGGTGGGTGAGTGGGTGGAAGGACGGAAGGAGGGATGGAAGGAAAGAAAGGAGGAGGAGGGATAGATGGATGAAGGGTGAGTGGATGGGTGGGTGAGTGGGTGGAAGGACGGAAGGAGGGATGGAAGGGAAGAAAGGAGGAGGAGGATAGATGGATGAAGGGTGAGTGGATGGGTGGGTGAGTGGGTGGAAGGACGGAAGGAGGGATGGAAGGGAAGAAAGGAGGAGGAGGATAGATGGATGAAGGGTGAGTGGATGGGTGGGTGAGTGGGTGGAAGGACGGAAGGAGGGATGGAAGGAAAGAAAGGAGGAGGAGGGATAGATGGATGAAGGGTGAGTGGATGGGTGGGTGAGTGGGTGGAAGGACGGAAGGAGGGATGGAAGGGAAGAAAGGAGGAGGAGGATAGATGGATGAAGGGTGAGTGGATGGGTGGGTGAGTGGGTGGAAGGACGGAAGGAGGGATGGAAGGGAAGAAAGGAGGAGGAGGATAGATGGATGAAGGGTGAGTGGATGGGTGGGTGAGTGGGTGGAAGGACGGAAGGAGGGATGGAAGGAAAGAAAGGAGGAGGAGGGATAGATGGATGAAGGGTGAGTGGATGGGTGGGTGAGTGGGTGGAAGGACGGAAGGAGGGATGGAAGGGAAGAAAGGAGGAGGAGGATAGATGGATGAAGGGTGAGTGGATGGGTGGGTGAGTGGGTGGAAGGACGGAAGGAGGGATGGAAGGAAAGAAAGGAGGAGGAGGATAGATGGATGAAGGGTGAGTGGATGGGTGGGTGAGTGGGTGGAAGGACGGAAGGAGGGATGGAAGGAAAGAAAGGAGGAGGAGGGATAGATGGATGAAGGGTGAGTGGATGGGTGGGTGAGTGGGTGGAAGGACGGAAGGAGGGATGGAAGGAAAGAAAGGAGGAGAGGGATAGATGGATGAAGGGTGAGTGGATGGGTGGGTGAGTGGGTGGAAGGACGGAAGGAGGGATGGAAGGAAAGAAAGGAGGAGAAGGATAGATGGATGAAGGGTGAGTGGATGGGTGGGTGAGTGGGTGCACGGATGGGTGGGTGGGTAGAAGAATGGATGGTTGGGTGCAGGGGTGGGCGGTGAGTGGATGGAAGGAAGGAAGCACTGGGTTCTGACAACTACGGAGCGCAGCCCAGACAAGTGAAGCCCAGGGGCCAGACCCCTGGAGGTGGAGGCGAGGTTGATGACCCCCAGCCAGAGGGGCCCGTCTGGAGGGTAGGGGCGAACGTGGCCATGAAGTGGAAGACCTGAAAGAGGCTGAGGTAGCCCGGGGCGGGGGTCTCAGGACGTCAGGACTGGGTCAGGAGTGAGCCCGGGCACACAGCACCGCAGGATCTCCTGGCCCGGCTGGAGGCTGTGGCCTCAGCCCTGGGGCAGCCTCCCTGCCTCCACGTGGGAGCTCCGTACCTTTGCCGTGCTTGTCCTGGAACTCCGTGAGGAAGCGCGTGATGCGGTCTGAGGGGATGGCAAAGGAGATGCCGGCCGCAACCTTGAGCGTGTTGATACCGATGACCTCGCCGTCCTGGGCAGGCGAGGAGAGCGGGTGGTCACTCGGGGAGCCCAAGCGACCTCTGCCCTCAGCGGCAGAGCAGCGTGTCCGCGGCTCGGCTCCCAGAGGGGACCCCGGCCGTCAGCACGCCCCCGAGAAGCTCCGAAAAGGTGCTCTGGGGTTCACACCTGGGTCAGGGACCCCCGCCTCTCCCGCCATTGGCCTCCAAGCTGACCCCGCCCCCATCGCTGTGGAGTGTCGGCCGGGGAAGCCTGCAGTCTGGCCCTGAGAAGCAGAGCCCGCCGACCGAGGACACCCCCAGGCAGCATTCTGAGGGGCTGGAGCCAAGAGGGACGTGATGAGGACCGTGGGACCCCCCCCATCCCCTCCTTCTAGAAGCAGGGTGGGGCAAGTGGGCCCAGGGCCGCCCCCAGCATCCCCCCTCCTTTCTGTCGCTTTGGAGCTGGGCTCCCACCCTGCCCCGCCCTGCCCGCCACGAGGCTGGTGCAGCTTGGCCGGATCTGCAGCCTGAGGCCTCTCTCCTGGACCTAGCCCCTCCCTCAGCCCGGCAGGCACCCCTGCCCTGGCTCTCCCGTTCACCTCGGGGGTGACACCTGCACACGACACCCAGGCCAGGGCCTGGCCTGGTCACCTGGGGTGCCCTCTGGGGCCTGCCGCAGGGCTTTGGACAAAGGCGTACTTCGCCTGCCTGGTTCCCCAAGTGCCCATCCCCACCTGTTCCCCAGGAGCCGTGAAGAGGGAGGACCAGGCGAGGAGAGGATCCAGGGATGGAGAGTCTCCCATCGGCCCTGCACGCCCATCCCCCTCCGCCTGGACCACAGGGCGTGGCCTCCTGACCTCCGGCCTAAGGTCCTCCCACACGAGCTTTCTTGAACACCAGCGCTACGGCCTCAGCACCGCTGGAAGAGCCTAGGGCTTGTCAGGGCGCGGGGAGACGCACCCTCCGCGTCAGGACGTGGCGCACCGGCCTCCTTGCACCGTCCCACCCGTCGCTCCAGCAGCGACACCTGCCTGTACGCCTCCACCCCGTGCCCGTGCTCTGCCCTCTGCCTGGAATATCCTTCTCCTGCACGTCCCCATCCACCCAAACCCTCCGTCTCCACAGCCCAGATGAGATGCTCCCGCCTCCAGGAAGCCCTCCCTGATCCCACGTCAGCTGCCAGGTCCTCCGGCCCGGTGTCCCTCTGGAGCCCTCCCTGCTCCTCACACTGCGCTTGGGTGTGTCCCTGTCCGACCCCCTCCTTGGATGGGACCCCCTCCCGAGTCCCGCCTGAATGGCAAGGCTAAGGCGTTCCCCTGAGATCTGGCACTGGGGGACAGGCATCTGTGTCTTAGAGAGGGCTGGACCTCAGCTGGCCTGGTCTATCCTTACGCGGCCCAGACGCAGGGACCAAACCCACGGAGCCTGGGTGCCGAGGTGCGTGGCACGCCCATCTCGTCTCCTATCAACACGACAACGGGGGGACCCGGAGGGGGTGACTCGTCCCCAGCCTGTGTCGCCTGCCCCAGGTCCACCACACACACACAGCCCGGCCTGGGCTGCTGTTCTCGGGGCGTCCCTCACCCCTCTGACAGCACCAGCTCCCCTGGGGGCACGGGGCAGCACATGCTCGGGGTCATATCCTCCTCCTGGGCCTCCAGGCTGTTGGCTGCGTTCTGGGTCCCACGCCTGCCTCGAGGCTGTGCCCCACCCGCCATGTGAGCAGAGCCCCCGAAAACCTGAGGCCCCTGCTCTAGGGGACACTTACCAGGTTCACCAGCGGTCCCCCGGAGTTCCCGTACTGCAGGGGGAAGAAATTCGACATTAGCTGTGCCCTGAGCCCCCCGACCCCGAGGGTTCCTGAGGCTTTTTCTTCCAACTGCCACTCCAACCAGCACAGAAACATGTAATTGAATGTCATCCCCGGACAACGTCCAAAGGCCTCACCACTGTCGCCCATTTCAGAGATAAGAAAGCTGAGGCCCACAGAGGACAAGCGCACGGCCGTCTGATCATCAGGCTCTGACCTGCCCCGTGCTGTCCGCACAGACCCCAGGGGCTCCCTCCGGCCTCACATCCACAGGAGGGGCGGCACGAGGCGGACGCGGGATGGGGCACCATTTCTCACCCCACCGGCCTCGAGGAGCCTCTCAGAGACCCACGCTTCCAGAAGAGGGTCTGAACCACGGCAAAGCCAGAGAGGCAGGCGCCGGGCGTCAAAGTGCTTTGTGAATATGCAGAAGGCGCCATCCGACATAACAGCGGCAAGAACAATAATAGTAATAATCAATGTTGACCGGGGTGTGTATTTGGGCAAAGGTATTTCGGGGGCCTTGGCTCTGCCTCTACACCCCTGAAGGGCTGTCCCGGGCCTGGGCAGCAGCCTCTAACCCCCAGGGCCAGCCTGGCACCCGTGGGCAGAAGTCACAGGGAGTCAGAGCTCCACCGAATCTAAAGAAAGAACTTTCTAGCCGGTGGATGCGTCCGGTGGCGGAGGGGGCTCCGGGGACGGAGCCCCGTGGCTACGGTGGGCGCTCACGTTGATGATGGCGTCCGTCTGGATGTAGTCCATGTCCGAGTCCCGGAGGCCCAGCTCCCGGCCGTCCCGCTGGGCCGTGCTGACAATGCCCGTGGTCACGGTGTTCTGCAGGGCGAAGGGGCTGCCGATGGCCACCACAAACTCGCCGGGCCGCAGGTCTGCCGAGCGGCCCAGCAACAGCGCCGGGAGCTTTTTCTGGGGGGAGGTGGGGGGGGGGGACACGGGGAGGGAGGCTCAGCTGTCCGCCTCTGCTGGGACCAGAGCCAGATCACGTCCAGGCCCCCGGCAGGGTGGGTCCCTGAAGCAGCTGGACAGAGCCGTCAGGGCTGCTGACCAAGGCAAGTCTGTCTGCCCCGTGGTGGCCCCGAGGCCCAGGGCTGGCGTTCACAGAGCAGAGGCTCAGCCCCCCAGTGACCACGGGTCTCCCTAGGGCGGGCCTCAGGGGTCCGTCACAGGGAGAATGCACAGAGGGTCGAGCCAGGCACGGCCTCCGAGGTCACTGAGCCCAGTGGTTCAATGGTCCCAGATCCCTCCGAAACTCCGACAAAAGCCACGGACACCAGCAGCCCGAAAACGCACACACCGATGTGTGGAATGGGGTCCGCGGGAGCCCTGAGCCCGGAGCGGACCCGCGACACTGGTTTTGGAATCCGACGTGGCTCAACCTGATCTCCCGATACAGACACACAGGCAAGCCGAGGCCAGACAGATCAAGCGACTTAACCACGTTCTGCATATCCCCGTCCCGCCCCTGCACACCGAGGACACCCGCACTCTCCTCTCCTGTTTTCTCCTGGAGCCAGCGGAGCCTGTCTGTCTGTCTGTCTGTCTGTCTGTCTGTCTGACTCCACAACCGGACTGGGAGCTCTGAGAGGGGCCGTGCCTTATTTGCCTCCATGTTCTGGAAGCTGCAGGGAGCAAGCTCAGAGGAGGAGATGCCCGTGAACTTGGAGGGTTTCCTGGTTTTGATGTCGCACCCCTCATGTCAGATGTCACCCCGGGGGGAGGGGCGGCACGCGGGACCCCTCAGCACCACTTCTGCAGCTTCCTGCGGGTCTGTTCTTATTTCCAGATAAAAAGTCTTCTCTACAAGGTGCTGGAGTTTCCCCACCAATGGTGTGTCAGTGACAAAGGCAACTACAGGAAGCAAACTTCCAGGTGAACTAAATAACATGAAATCCACGTGCTAATCGTGGAGGGGAGTAAAGCTTCTAAACTACGCAATGGAAAAAGGAAGAAAAGCCCCGGAGCTGGCCGCGCTCAGATCACAGGGGCCTCGGCTAACTCCGGAAGTCGGGGGGTAGGATCCCGCACTATGAACCCTCGGCACCGTGGGTTCCGTCTGGCCTCTGCTCTCGCTCCCATGTCAGGAGTTTCCCCCTTTTATGCAGTGCCACCACGTCAAATAAGAATTTTCCCCTGTTTTTCACAGCAGCTCTCGATAGAGGTGGAAAGGTAAACGCCTGTAAACGGAGTGAGGGGACCTCCGGGCGGGTTAAGGAGACACCAAGCGGCTGTGCCCACGTGGGAGACGTGGGGTCCCGACGTGCCACTTTCTGTGCTGCTGGACGGCGAAGCCTCAGTAAGTGGCACGAGGGGTCCCAAAGCTTGGTTTGATGCCACGTGCAGGGCTCGGGGGCCAAGAGGCAGACCTGCTGTCAGGAGAACCGCTGCAGGCGCTGGGCATCTCTGGGCACCAGGGCACCTGGGTCTTACTGACTCTGCTGGCATCTTTGGCTCCAGGTGGCCGCTGGGGTGCGCCCCGGCCCCCCGCCCCGGGATTCCAGTGCCTGGAAGGGGAGAGACCCAGAGACAGCCAGACCTGGGGTCCAATCCAGCTCTGCCTCTCCCCACAGGGGTCCTTGGGCAGGGGTCGCAAACTGTGGCCCTTGGGCAAATCCAGCCCAATCCAGCGTCCTCTTCTGTAAATAATCTTTTCTTGGACCACAGCCCAGCCATCCGGCCTGTGGCTGTTTTCCCAGTCCAGTGCAGAGAAGTTGCTACAGAGACCACAGGGCCCGCGGAGTCTAAATCATTTACTACCTGGCGCTTCACGGAAGAAGTGTGCCAGCCTCTGTCCTTGAGTACCTCCCTCCTCCCCCAGCCCCAGTTTTCTCGTCTTTGAAATGGAGGTGGTGTTCCCAGACTCCACAACTACTGGGAAAGGGCTCAAAAGTGGGCAGGGGTCTCCGTTAGAATAGCGGCGTGGAGCCGCTAAACCTCCTCTCCCGTGATCGGGCAAGAGGACACCTCCTTGCAAAAGACCGATCATCTCAAGTGCTGGCGACTTTATTCAGAAAGAGCAGAAGCCAGGGCCAGACTCAGCCAAGCTGGACTCGCCAGCCCAGACGGGCCCGCCCCTCGGGGACCTCATGGCATAGGCAGGGCACAGGTCACCCACCGCAGGTGAGCCCGCGGCGGCCCACAGAGCCGTGACCACAACGCTGGACGACAGGCAACACGCCGTGGGAGTCCAGGGCTCAGCCGAGCGGGCCCAACCTGCCCTTGGTTAGACTGGCCCCGGGCAAACACCTGACCCCCCAGGCCTCAGTCTCCCTCTGAAATAACCGGCCACTGGCACCCCTCCCGCCAAGGGCTATGGTGGGCACGGGGGGGCGTGCACAGGCTGGCCTCCCAGAAACGGCCAGTGGTAGGCACGGAGGAGCGCTGTGGCCCCGGCGTAGGTCTGCCCGCTCAGCTGGGGTGCCAATGTGGAAGTGGAGGGGTGGAGGGGGACAAGTACCCCAAGTGCTCCCCACTGGCCTCTGTCACCCCCACGGGGACAGCGGCACCCCCAGGAATGGGCCCGGGAGGGACAGCGGAAGTGTCCTGGGCCTCGGAGACCCCCCGTGTGGGAGTGGCTACGGGCGACACAGAGCCTGCCCTGCCCTGCACGGGCGGCTCAGGGGAAGCACAGGGCGATGTCCGGACGCCCGGGTTCTAGTCGGACTAGACCCAAGGCTGGGGACACATCGCCGCTCCCCGGGGCTCTCAGTTCCTCCGAGCGTCCGACGGGAGGGCTGGGCCAGCGCGTCTCAGAGCCCCGGGGTCCAGGAAGGGCTCCCCCTCCCCCGCCGCCCACTCACCTTGGGGTGGATCTTGATGGTGGCGATGTCCGACTTCTTGTCGATGTCTTTGATGGTGGCCTCGTAGGTGTCACCGCTCTGCAGCTGCACCCTGAGCTGCTGCCGGCCCGAGACGGTGTTGGTGCTGGACACCACGTGGGCGTTGGTGACGATCAAGCCGGCCTCCGACATGATGAAGCCTGAGCCGCTGGACAGGGGCACGTTGCGGCCGAACAGAGGGTGTCTGCGGGGAGGCGAGCGGGCGGGCGCTCAGGACCGGGGTGGGGGTCGGCCGCAGCAGTGGGCCGGGGGGAAAGGAGCAGAGCCAGTGCCCGGGCGTGGCGTCCACCAGGCCCAGGGTCGAGTCCCAGCTGCGCCACCTCCTGGCTGTGGCCTTGGCCAGGTCATTACGTCTAGACCCGTCTCACAGCCACAGAGAGGGGCCCGTGATCTGTGAGTTGCCATCTGCGAGCTTGAGGCAGGAGGCCCGTGGGTGTCAGACCCGTGAGGATACAGCAGGCACTTCCTGCCCTGGAGCCAGACACACCAGGATTCTAAGCTCCAGCCCAGTCCCCACGTACGTTGCCTGACTGTGGGCAGGAGGCCGCCCCCTCCGAGCCTCAGTCTCCCCATCTAGGAAATGGGCTAACAACACCGGCTCCGCTGAGCCGGGGGCCTGCAGGCAGTTGGCCAACGAGCAGGGCCGCTCCTGGCACAGGGAAGATGCAGGGAGGAGCACCGGGCCTCCATGGACTGTCACACAGCAGGTCCCCGGGGAACGTCAGTGTCCCAGCCCTCTGGCTGCGCGGAGAGAGGGTCGAAACGCTGAGGGGAGCGTGCTCCCACCTCCCCCTGGCGCCTCCCCACTGCTGCATACCCTGAAGCCCTAGAGAGCATGCGGAGCAGAGCTGGCGAGGCCCCGCTCCGTGAATTCCACGCCATGTGGGCCTGCAGGGGCAGCCCTGGACGTGGTAGCGCGGGGACACCGGCCTTCGCATCTGCCTCCGCAAAATGGGATGGAGCAGGCGATGCAGCTGGCCTGGGGCCCCAGTCAGTATCCTCTGGTGGGGACAACACCCCGCCGCGGCTGGAGTCCTCCGAGTAGCAACCTCAGCTCCCAGGATGGGAGCCTGGGACCTACCCCGGGAGGGGGGGTCGGTCTCCTCTGGGACCCCAGTGCAGGGCCTGGATGGAGCAGATCATCAGTGCCTGAGGCTGCTTGGCAGAGACCACGGGAGGGAAGGAGCAGGGATGGCAGGGAAGTCTCCGGGCAGTGGGTCTCTGGGAGGTGCAGAAACACCACCTCACCGTCAGGAGGACCAGGGACAACTAATGTCACCAAGAGCTCCCTTGAGCCAGGGACCAAGTCACTGCGCGCTCGCAGCCGCCCTACAGGGTAGGCAGGCCTCCAGGTCGCAGGTGGGGAAACAGGACCGGTGACATGAACCAGGTGCCCGGGTCAGGCAGGAAAAGGGCACAGCAGGGGTCTGAACCAGGCAGCCCGGTCACGTGGCCCCTCTGCAGGGTGACCAGAGCATCTGTCCACTCCCGCCAGCAACCAGCTTCTGCCCCGCCTACTTCCATGTGGGGCCCTGAGTGGCAGCCGCACATGGGCTGCCATGTGTAGGATTTGTCGAGTGTCTGCGGAAGGGCCCCGGGCAGCCCAGGGCCTCCTCTCTGGCTCCAGGGTCACAGCCAGAGGCGCCTGTGCTGGAGGATCATTTTCTGGAGTCCGGGACCTCGCCCGCCTTGGCCTCACCACGCGGACATCAGCCTCCAAGGCTGACGTGGAGATGGCACCACCGCCTGCCCTGCTGGTTTGGGGGTCTGATGCCCGGGGCCTTCTGGAAAGACGCTGCCCCCTCCAAGCCACCTGCAAGGCCAGGGACGTGCCGCTCACCAGTCCAGTTGTCATTTCCTTCATGACACGTCTCAGGGTCTGGGGCCCGTGGAAAGGACAGTGAGGGGTCAGCGTATCGCAGGGGGATGGGCTCAGCTCTGAGGTCCAAGAGACTTGGGGCAGCTCTGCAGCTCTGAGCCTGGGGCAGTTCCCCGGGCCTCTGTTTCCACATCCAGAAAATGGGAACGCGGGAGCCCGCCTTATGGATTCATGGGAAGGTGCACAGGCCGTCAGTCAGCGCTAAGGGACGGGCTGCCTGGTCCCGGTCTCTCCTTTAGGAGGCGGGCGCACAGCAGGCGTCTGCGGACATTGCTGAGCTCACACCATTGGTCTCCCCCGCCCCGCCCCGCCCCGCATGGAGCCCCATCAGTGGTGAGCACGGTCCCTGCCCTCCAGAGATGGGGGGCAGTCATGCCCAGTGACAAGGGCTCCCACCAGTGAAGCCCCACGGCCAGCGAGCAGGGGGCCCTGTGCTGGGGCCAGGAGTCAGGGCGCGAGCACTTCTGCCCACTCCTGGGAACCGCCAGGGCCACCTGGTCCTCTGTGCCTCGGCTGGGCATAGTGTCACTGGCCGGCCTCCACCACCTGGGGAGAGTGCTGCGAAGTCAAGCGAGGCCCTGGGGTCGTGGTCGAGGCCTCAGCGACCGTCCCCTCGGGCGGCGTGGCACACGGGGGCCTGGCTCCCTCCAATCCCGACCGGGTGGAGTGGGGTTCTGACCCTGTGTGTCTCATCTGGGCTGCTACTGGCCCAAAGGTTAGGAAACTCGGTGGAAGAAACACTTTAAATTTGAGAAGAGTCATGCTCTTCATGTCTTCTCTTTGGGGGGTATTAAGTCCATTGGGGACTAGACCCCAGGATTCCACGGGAGCCAGCGGTTTGCAGTGTCCCCGTGACACCTGAGCAACCCCCGACCTCGCACCTGCTCGCCCCACAGCCCGGTCACCTGAGAGGTGCTTTCTGTCTCCTTAGGTGAGGAGGTCAGAGTCAGGGAGGGGGCAACCCCCGCAAGGGCAACGGCAGCCCGGCAGTCTGAGCGAGGCCCGCCGGACCCCACGCCCACTCTGGTTTCTACTGCCCCCCAGTGCTAGAATTCAGCCCAGCAGATGTGGGGGAGACCCTGGAGGGGCGAGGGGGGGGGGCTCCACGTACCTCAGGAAGAGTTCTATGTGGACCACGGCCGGCGCGATCTTCTCCACCACGTCAGCGATGAAGTTGAATTTGTACCGCGGGCTGGTCAGCTGGTGGAGACCTGCGCTGGCAGGAAGAACCAGGCGCTTTAGCGAGGCCCAGGCATTTGGGAAGAGGGGCTCGCTTGCCCCAAGGATGGTTAATGCTGAGCTTCCTCACCTCACCTCGCCAGGCCGGCCAGGAGGCTCAGAGAGGTCAGAACACTTGCCCTGGGCCACACAGCACTGACATGACGCTCAGGCTGGATCTGGGCTAGTCGCCCTGGGCCCTTGCCCTTCCTCTCAGATACAGCAATGCCCTGGCGCGAGGAAACCGACCCTTCCCCTTGCCAGCACTGGCCTGTCCCTCCAGGCCTTGTGGCTGGACAAGGTTACAGCAGAAGCCCCTGGGTAGTCCCTTCTGAGCTGCCTGCTCCTGGCCATGATGTGGCCCCCATCTGGGCCAGGTCGGCTGCCGCTGTCTGAGTCGCCAGGGCCGCCCCCCGCCCCCACCCCGACCCTGATCTGTGTCTCACTTAGCCAGGCCCCAGGCTGGCTTGCCAGGCAGCTCACGACCTTCCCTGGAACATTCGCCGGCTCAGATTTCTGCTGCCGTCAGCAGTGGAGCTGCTGCTTGCCAGGACCACAGGCCTGAGACGTGTGGGTGGCACAAGGCCCACACCCCTTTGGTCTCCCTGTTCGGGCATAGGCCGGGGTCTCCCAGGTCCCCGCCAGAGACCGGCGCTGTCTGGAAGCCACGCTGCCCAGCCCTGCTGGTAAGGGCTCTCAGGGCCTGAAATGAGTACTGGGCTGAGCACCATTGAGCTCCAGCTGTGTGGCTTTAGGCAAATCACTTACCCTCTCTGGGCCTCGACACCTCACCTGAAACGTGAGACCAAAGGTGCCTCTCCACTCCCATCCCCCAGGGAGCTGTGGGAATAGGCTGTGACTTGCAAACTGTAATGCTCCCTGCCTCGGCAGGGGTGGGAGGGGAAGGGGGGAGCCCACGGCCCACCCTGCTCCCTGATGTTGGTGAACAAAGAGGGCTCGGCCTGTAAGGTCCAGCTTTGCAGCTGATGTCTCCTGATGGTCTCTGGGAAGTGACGGAGCCTCAGGATCTAGTGAAAATCTGGTTTTGCTGGCTGTCCAAAGGGACGGGAGGGAGCAGGCTGGGTGCAGCCCAGGAGCAGGGTGCAAGCCCACAGTCGGTGCCTCAAAAACGTCTGTGGACAAATGCGGTCCCCATCCACAGCCCGACTCATCTGCCCAGCTGTCCAGGGGGGCAGCCAGGGCAGGGCTCATCAGCTCCAGCCTAAAGGTGGGGAAACTTGAGGCTCGGTTCGAGGAGAACCAGGCTCCGGACGGCGGTTGCAGGGCTCCCTTCCTTAGGGCCCTCCCCTCCCCGCTGTGGCCCCTGCAAAGCCCTGACTGTGAATTAAGCCTGAGCTGGGACTCGGGGCCCAGAGGAGAGCTTGCCTTGGGTTCCTCGGTCCGGGGAGGCGAGCAGGTCCCACCCCACGGATCCTGTGATGTCTGCCCCTCAACCAGCCTGTGGGCGCCGGTCACGGCGGGCCCAGCCCCCTGCGGTCAGCCTGAATCAAAGGCCGCCTATCCGGGGTGGCTGGAGACCGGCTGGGAGACGTGGCCCACTGCCGGCCACCTCGTGGCTCCCTGATGATCAAACTGCGGCCGCCAGGGACCACCGTGCCCAGAGCCCTCCTCCCAGAGGCAAAGCCCAATGGAGGGGTGGCGTCTAAGATTCAGAGGTTGTGTTCGTGGGCACGGCCCATGCCGGGCCACGGCTCTGCCTCTCCTGGCACACGTGGGTGCCAGGCACGTTTATTTCCATGTGGACAGCCAACAGTCCCTGAAACTCTGGAGGAGAAGCTACCCGTCAGCTAGCCTGTGGGGCCCGAGCCTAGCTCTGCTTGCCCGATCCCAAGGGCACTGGGAACCTGCATTCACGCTCTATCATTTTTTTGTTTTTGTTTTTTGCGGCACGCGGGCCTCTCTCTGTCGTGGCCTCTCCCGTCGCGGAGCACGGGCTCCGGACGCGCAGGCTCAGCGGCCGTGGCTCGCGGGCCCAGCCGCTCCGCGGCACGCGGGATCCCCCCGGACCGGGGCGCGAACCCGCGTCCCCCGCGTCGGCAGGCGGACTCTCAACCACCGCGCCACCAGGGAAGCCCCGTGCTCTATCCTAAAGGCACAGGGAAGGAAGCCAGCCACCAACCTTGTTGCCCCTTCCAGGTTCTGCTCTCTGACAAGAAAGCTCCCCCGCCAGGCAATCCCCACGTCACCAAGGTCCCGGAGGACCCCAGGCAGCGGGGGGGACTCAGCACCAGGCCTGGATTTACTCTGGCCAAGGCTCGTGCCCACCATGCCGCGCTGGAACAGGCAAGGCCAGGCGGGGGAGGCCAGGTGTCACCCCTCCCTGCTCTGTAAACCATGGGGGCCACTTACCCCCAGGCTCCGCTCCATCATCCACCATTCCCACGTGGACCGCTCCCCAGTCTTCCCTACCACGATGCTCTGGCCTGTCCTGGGTGCAGCTCAAATGTCGCCTCCTCCAGGCAGCCCTCCCGGCAGTCTTCCTCCAGCCCTCCTTGGGGCTCCCAGCATAAAGCCTGCCCCACCGCACTCGCGCTCATAGGATGCTGAGTGGCTCCCGTGTGCGTGCTCCGTGCTGGGGGCGGGGCAGGGAGCAGCCAGGCCCAGCACTGTGTGGCCAGTGACGGGACGGGGGGCCCAGGGTGAGATGGGGGAGTCCAGCGGCACCCCTAATCCAGGCCTGGAAGAGCACACCGGGCGGGGAGCAGAGATGCAAAGACACGGCATCACGCGTGAGGGCAGCCACGGGTGGATTCGGCCGACTCCACACCGGGCCCGGGGCGCATGAGACAGAGGAGGGGTGAAAACATCTGATCGGAAGAGGCTGCGCTGCCACGTGACTCAATCCCAGATCCCAGCGACTCCAAAGCTTTGGGCGCGTCTGTCCAGCCCCTGGCCGACCCAGCCCAGGTCCCGCGGGCGGAGCGTCCCGAGCTGCGCAAGCAGCCGAGGAGCTGACCTGGGCCCCCCCGCAGATCTGGACGGCGCGGCGGCCTCCCTCCAAATGCTTTTCTTTCCAGTGTGGCCTCTCCAGAGATCACTTAAAATAGGTGACGCCCGATTTCACGTGACAATTTGAAAACAAAAACCCTCCGTAAAATAGGCACAGGCCAAAGGCTGGCGGGAAACACATCAGAATAGTTCATGGTGGATATCCGGGGGCAGAGGTAAAGTTATGAGTGATTTTGTTTTCTTTTCTGTGGATTTTCCAAATGTTCTCCCGTAAGCAAGTTCGATATAGAAAGAAACAGAAGGGAGAGAGGAAGGCCTGGACGGGCTGTGAGCTGGGCTGGGGTGTGAGACAACGAGAGGCAGGTGGTGACTGGCGGGCTGTGGAAGCTCCAAGGAGAAGCCGGGCTGGGCTCACCTCCCACCCAGGCACCAGCTCCTCCGGGACACACGCATGTCCGGATCCCGATAGCCCAGCTGTAACCAGCATACGTGAACCCCCAAGGCAGCCCTTGAGAGGGGGCACGGGAGGCAGGGCCTAACCCTAACCGTAACCCAAGGACGAGGATGCTCTGCTTGACCCCATCCGGCCCAGCACACAGTAGGTCTGCAAACACCACCACAAAGAACATTGTTCAGCCTGTTAACCAGGTTTTGCGGGGAGCAGCCTCACAAGAGCAGCGTCAGTGTGTCCCAGGAAACAGGCCGGAGACAAAGATGGTTTAGGGTGGAGACAGGCCTGGAGCTAGCCCCAGGTCCCATGGACTTCAGAGCCCACGCCCGCCCCGACCCCACGGCCTGGGGCTCCCCTGTGGAGCTCCTGGGTCAGCCGGCTGGTGACACAGGCCCTGCCAGGCCCTGTCCCTTTAAGCCAGCGAGGTGGGTGGCGGGAGGAGGTAGGAGGCGGGCAGGGCCTGCTTCCTGGTCCTCCTCCCCGCACACGGATGAATCATCCCATGAATCAGTGGGAAGGGAAGACGTGGTTCCCACTGCCTCTTTCCACATGAAAACCTTGGGCCCCACGGCTGGGGCAGACTCTGTTTATTTGGGGGTTTTGACAACCCCCATCCCCGCCTGCACGCTGTCCTGGAGCCAAAGTTCTGAAGCCAACAGTCAGTCTTGACCAGATTCAGCTGTTAGCATTTTTTTTTGTTTGTTTTCAAAAATAAGCTGCAATCCACAGGCTTTGGAAGTTCTAGTCAGGAAGAACTTGACACAGAGCAAAGCAAACAAGGCCAGGTGTCCAGCGGTGGCGCCCTCCCGCAAGAGGAAGGGGCACAGCCAGAGCGGAAAGGGACGGGGAGAAGGGCTGGCAGGGAGCCAGGCGGGGCCCGGGGCTCCACCTCCCACGTTTCTGCATGTCAGGGCCTCCGGCACAGCGGCAGACCCTGAAAGAGGACCTATGATGTGCCAGCTCTGGACAGTCACGACTGCCATGGAATGGATGGGGAAATCGAGGCCCAGGGCACGACAGTGACTGGCCCAGACACCCCACAGGGCCACTGATACTGCTGCACGGGTTGTGTGCTGCACAACTCCAGGACCATTCGTAACAAACATCACAGCGTGACTACCTCCCTTGGAATTGTGCAGCGCGCAACCTGCACAACCGTATGCATTACCTGTCCAGCACACAAAGGGCAGAGCCAGGACTGAGACCCAGTTCTTTCCTCTAACTCTGAGGTCACTGCCCCTTCTTCTATTGCCTCCTGCAATCAGAAGACACCGCCCCCCCATCACCCAGTAGTTAGGCAAGAGCTGGGAATGGAGGGGCCATCCGCAGGTGCCCACAAGGTCCCAGGCTGCGCCCATCTGTCCATAACGCTGACTACAGCCTGCAGGCCAGATGGCAACCTCTCAGCAGGGCTCACGGACCTGGGTGTCCAGGTCCCATTTACATCTGCAGCCTCGCTACTGCCGCATGCCCCCGACCCGGTACCCTCGGCTCTGGTTCCCCAAGCATGCGTGCTCTGAAGTGCCCCCCCAAACCTTTGTAATCAGTCCCTCCCTCATCACCCCCAGGCCCAGGCCAGCACACCTCCCCTGGGGAGCCTGCCCTGACGCAGTGGGCTCAGTGACCGAGCTCACCCGTCTGGGGCCCAAGGCACCTGGTGACCCCTCCCAGACCTGCCCTTCGAGACTGTCCCCGTGGGCTGGGCGCCCCTGACCCACAGTGGTGAGCGGAGAGCAGCAGGGGGGGCAGGGGAGTTACCAGGGGCTCCTCCACAGCCTCTCGCCCTCACCCCAGGCCCCGCCCACCACCCACAAGGGGCAGAGGCTTCGAGGCCCCCGAGAGCCGCCTTCCGGGTCTGATTAGTTCCCGGACGGCTCCCTGCCTGTGTTTTTCTTTTTCTTGAAAACACGCCTGTCCCCGAGTGAACTGTCTCCCCCCAGCCAAAGACAGTGGCTACAACTCCTGGGGGGGGGGCGATGCTGCTGTGTGCGACCCCCAGGCTCCCGTCTCTGGAACCCAGGGCTGAGGGCTGCAGCCGGGCCACCCTCTCCGTGAGTCACACCAGCCGGGGTTCCGGGCACTTATGATGGCAGGCAGTTCTCACAGCAGCTCTGCAGCGCAGGAATCTTCACCCATTTTACAGGTGAGGAAAAAGGCTCCGAGAGGTCAGGAGACCCGCCAAGGCCCGCAGCCAGGTCCCAGACCCCTGACCCCCGGCACGTCTCTCTCCCCGGGCTGGTCCTCAGCCAGGGTGACTGGCTGTCCCACCCCCAGGAGAGCCCAGCCTTGGCCGGTCCTCAGCTTAGGGCCAGCCTGGCTTTGCTGGTTGTGAATCCCACTGGGGCTGCAGCCAACCCTGTGGAGGAGAGGGCTCGGCTATCAGCTCGTTTGCCCACAGGGCCGCCCAAGCCACGGAAGCCAAGGTGGGGTCAGCCCCTGGTCCTCCTCTTACAGGAAGCCCTCCCTGCCCTGACCGGTCCATCAGCTGACTCCTCTGGGTTCAGGCTCCTCAGCTGTGACGTGGGTACTAAACGAGGCCAGTGGAACCCCCGTGGGCAGGGCCTGGCACGTGGCAGCCGCTCCACCAACACTGCCCTCCAGATCCTTCCCGTCCTCCACTGCCCCACCTTCCTCTCACAAACTCCACTTACGTCAGATACGTCCACTTGTCAACATTTCGGTTTATTCCCACTAACACCTGTGAAGTAACGCTTACATCGTGCAAAGCACTTGAAATTCATTACCTCATTGATTGTCAATGACCCAGTGTGGAGGATCTGTTGTCCCCATTTCACAGATGAAGAAACTGAGGCGTGGAGGGCTTAGACTTGCAGCGTCTCTCCACGGGAAGTGGTAGAGCTGGGACTCACCCCTGAGCAGCCGGGAACAGAACTGGGTCTCGGTTGTGGCTCTGCCCATTATGTGCTAGAGGGGCTAGAGAATACAGTTGGGCAGGTTGTGCACTGCTACCCTCTGCACCAGACCGGGCATTCAGTTTGGGATGCGCACACACCCACACGTCCTGGCCACATCTTTGCTACACTGAGGACAAGGGGTCTGTGATTTTATTCTCTTTCCAACCTGTTTATTCAACACCCTTATCAAAACCAAGCAGGGAGGCCACTTCCTCAAGGTGCTGGAGGCCTGCCCGGGGTACAGGGCACTGCACAGTCAGGAGGACCCGGGTTCAGCACAGCTGTCCCTCCCCACCTGGTGACCTCGGGTAGCCCACTTCACCTTGATGAGTCTCTGCTTCTAAAGGGCCGTGACAAAAACACCTAGACACGATGTGTGTTTAGCCCAGAGCACAGGGTCTCGCCCTTGACCCTGGTAAAACCTGGTGGCTTCTCACCCTCAGAGCAGGCCCAGGAGGAGGCCGCTTTCAGACCCTCTGGGAGGACACACCGGCTCACTCGGTCAGCCGCCGGCTACTCCGTCATCCAGTCTGCACGAACCCCAGGCTTCCAAGGAGGCCAAGTGAATCTCTGCTTGGCCTCATTTTCCCCAGGGCTCCCGGCAGCTGAGAGGTACGTGTCAGGCCAGGTGGACGCAGCCAGTGGGTTGAGCCTGGCTCACCCTTGCTCCAGCTCACCCAGCACAATGCTCGCAGTGTGACCAAGTCAGGGCAGTTCATCCCCAGGGCGGCTGGGTGTCTCTGCCGGGTCCCCTCGGATGTGGACTGGAGGGCAAGGACGGACCTGGATTTGGGCTGGGTGGGGGTGGAGCTCCACAGGCCTCACAGGTCATGGCGGGGCCCCCAAAGCCTGGAGAGTTGATGAGCCTGCTACCCTGTCCCAAACCTAGGCCACCCCTTCTCCATGACACAAACAGAGCAATACTGCCACCAACACACGGACAGGGCCACTCACCAGGCAGGCTCTTGTCATGGAACCCCGTGCCCCACTAGACACCCTCCACGCCAGAGCCCCCCGCCAGAACCTGATCACAACTCTCCGAACCCGCTGCTCCAGGAGAGGCCCCGCCACCCACCCTGACCCCCTACCCCCATCAGTCATGAGATACGAATGCCTCTGGAGCCTGTCCCCCTCGGCTGTCCCCCTAGCTCAGGCCTCATCAGTTCTTCCTCCTCAGGGCACCAGACTCGCACTAGCTGGGCCCCTGTACCCACTCTGCACACCTGTTACCCATAAGCCTTCAGGGGTCCCTCACCTCCTAAAGATGGGTCACCCTCACAGCTCCTCCATCTGGCACCAGCTTACGCTCAGCATTTCCTGCTGTCCTCCTCAGCACAGGCTCTCTTTGCATCAACCTCTCCATGGCTGTTTAGATGCCACCTCCTCCAGGAAGCCCTCCCTGATCTATGTCTCTCCCCATCCCAGAGATGGGTTCTCCCTCCCCTGAGTTCCACACATTGTCATCCGTCCCTCACGACACAGATGATCAGGGATTTCACAAGGACTCCGCTGGTGGTGGTGATGGTGGGCAGGCTGCAGAGGCCAGGACGTACTGAGCCCACAGGCTTCATCAGAAGTCCTGCTTGGTCCCAAAGCCAGTGATCCCAGAGTCACAGCAGGGCTTTGGGCTGGGGAGATGTGCGTCTCATATCCGCCCCCTCGGGCCACCGTGTGGAGGTGCGTGGGAAGGGGAGAGGCCTGGGGAGACAGACTGGACGGGGTGCTGTGGGATCCCAGTGCACCTCCAGACCAGCTCAGTGAGCATGGAGGGCGAGGGTGCTTCCCAGGCCAAGCCCTGGAGGGAAAAGGACAGCTGCACAGCACCCCGGGCCTTAAGCTCCTCTTGGCTGGACTCCTGGCTCTTCACGAGTCCTCAGAAGCCACCAGACGCTGCAGTTCAGCCCCGCTGTCTGGGCATGGGGAGTGGGAGGAGTGACGATGCCTGATGAGTCCTGAATGCAGAATTCTGAGACCCACGAGGCCCCAGGAAGCCGCTAAGAGGATTAAAAATCGAAAGCCAACAAAGCGCTTAAATAAATAGAGCCGAGGGCCTCTGTTGGCACCTGCACTGGGGCTGAACAATAAAAGCTGATGATTAAACGCCACGTTGTGAACCGCCCAGGGCTTGAGATTCTGATTTAGCTGCACGCTTGAAGGCCTATTTGTCTGCAGTTGTAGGCAGAGAGGCTGTGAAAAGGGACACCTCTGCTCTACGCAGACCCGCTGCACACAGTTCTCTGGGTTTTACTCTCCCATTGATAGATATTCACCCACACCGTGTAGTATCTGCCTAGCACAGACATGGGAGTACACAAGAGCTCCACGGATAGGTAGTGAACCCATCATCACTGGAGGTATGCAAGGAGCGACACCCACCACGTGGGCCAGCCTTTCCTTCCACAGCACCTACTGAGCCCAGGTGCTGGACAGACGTCTGTCTGTGGTCACTGAGCTACTGTCCTCTTCTCACCCTCCTGTGTTTCCCCCACCGTCTGAGTTTCTCCAGGACACGGATGGGGGTCTGCCTCATTACAGGGGCCTTGTTACCAGCCCACGGCCAGCGGGACACAGAGAGAAGGTGCTTCACAGACGCGGACTCCCTCAGTCAAGAATAAAGGTTTCAAAACGCCTAGACCACCTCCAACCTCCCTGCTGACCCCCGGCACCCTGGAGCCTGATTCTAACAGTACCCACTACTTGGGAGAGTTGGCACTGGGAAGGGGCCCACAGACACCACCGAGCTGCAGTGGGCAGGCGCCAGGCCCACCCTGAGCTCTCCGCCTCCCAGACCCACCAGGCGGCTGGTTCCGAGCCCCGAGTCAGAAGGTGCCACGGGGGCTCAAGAAATGATAACGCCCATCTCCATGACATCGAGTGGCGCCATGCTCCCAGTCTCCTGGACACAGTCCAAACACGAGACTGACCTCATCACCCTCACTTCTCTTAAAACCTTTCAATGGCTCTCCCGTATAATCATGGCTAATCCCACATAACGCTTCCCAAACCGGGCTCCCCGGAACCCCGGTGTGCCAGGAGGAGGTCACGCGTGTTCTGCCAGGAGAGAGCTCTGTTGAGGTTCTCTTGGGAAAGCCTGGGTTTTATCATTTTGTGGGGTTTTTTTTTTTTTTTTTCCTCGCTCTAGGTTTTCTCAGAAGCTCTGATAGACCCAAGCAGAGCGTGAATCCCCACTGCAGGGCTGGCGTTTACTTTCCCAAACTTTTGGGGCCACAGGACACTTATCTTCAGAATCCCAGGCATGATTCGGGAAGCCTGGCCTACAGGATGAAGCCGAAAACACGACATGTACGGGCCACTTGTGGCCCCGTCCCAGCCAAGCTGCCCACGTGCACGCGCGCACACACGCATCCCCTGCACGGCAACCGCTCTGGGCTACGCGGCTCACCACGCACGTGCCTCACCACGCACGTGCCTCCACGCGGCGGTTCACGCTGCCTTCTCTTCCCAGAAAGCCTATCCCTCCCGCTGCCTGGAAGACGTGTCCCCATCCTCGGAGATTCAGCTTAGCTGGCCCTCACCCCCGGAGGTCTCCCGGCGCCCCAGGCAGCCGTGCCCCCCACGGCAGAGCCTGTTCGGGTGGGCAGCATCTCCTGGTGGGCAGCTGCGGGCTGAGGGCGCACAACGGGGCCTGACAGCTCCGTCGCCGTGCGCTCCGGGCCCAGCGCAGCTTGCTGCCCTCAGAGCACCTGCGGAACCAACGCCGGAGCCTGCATTCCTGAGAGGTGCCCCAAACCAATAAGGGCACGGCAGGGTTTTCCAGCATTTTCTTCCACAGGGTCAACCTGTGTGGCAAGAAACAACCCAGAGCCAAGTCCAGGTCAGGGGAGGCTGTTCTAAGGTTTGACGGGACTGAGAAATTTCCTACCCCGACGGCCGGTCCCCACGGAGCTCCAAGCAGTCCAGAGGCTCCACAAGCCCACTCCCCCCATTCCTAAACAGCCCTCAGGTGACAGGCGTTTTAAGCGCAGGGCAAGACAAGAGAGAAAACACCACATGTCACTCAACTGGTGTCTCTTGAATATCCAGACCGGATATTTAAGGCCAGGAAAGATCGCTTTGCATCCAACACCCAGGCGGGGAGGGGGATACGGGGACCTGGGGAGATGAGACACCACATGGGTAAGTTTTGATGAGGCCAGAGGCTGGAGAGCTGTAGAGCCAGACCAGGCCCCTCGGGGTGGTTAGGGGAGCACCGGGTTTCACTGTTGACTACTTCTGTGACCTTGGGGACAGCACTTTACCTCTCCCAGCCTCAGTTTCCCCACCTGGAAGACCAGAAGGCTGGTTGGATGATTTCTCAAAGAAACCATCACTTGTGCCCGGGGAGTGTGGACCTTGAGGCTCCGCCCCGGCTCTGAGCCTGTTTCCCCAGGAGACCGCTTCCTTCCACCCCCCGCAGTGCTAGCGGAGCAGCCCGACCGAGCGCTTACCCGATGGGCAGGCGCCTTTCTGCAGCTGGCGCACGGGCGTCCCGGAGAGCTGCAGCGCGCGGCGGCTGGCCGCCTGCAGCGCGCACACGTTGGCGTAGGTGTGCCCGTCGGTGCCGCACACGGCGTGCGCCCAGCGACACCGACACACGCCGCGCACGCACTCCAGGCTCTCCCCGCACGGCGAGTCTACGGCGCGGCCGCACGGCTCGCCCTCGACGGCGGCGCACACCAGGCAGCAGTTGCAGAGGTCGGGCACGTAGCCGCCGGGACAGCGGGGACTCGGGCACCGTGACACGTCGCAGCGCGCGGGGCACGACGTGGCCAGGGGCTCCCGGGCCAGCGCCAGCGCGACCAGGGCGGCCAGGACCAGCGCCCGCGCCTGCATGGCGGACGGGCCCGCGGCGGGCGGCAGCGCGGGGGACCGGCCAGGGGCGCACCGGGGCCGCTGCTCCGGGCGCCGACGGAGGGAACGCGGGCGGGAGCGCGGCCACACGCGCCGGCGGCTCAGGCGGGCGGACGCCGGGACCGCAGAGACATGCCCGGGGCGCGGAGAACGCGGGGGGCTGGGGAGGCGCCCGCTCCCTCTGGGCAGACGGTGGCGGGTAGCCGGCCCCGCCGCGTTTAAAGGCGCCGGCCTCCCGCCCGCCCTCGCTGGAAGGGGGCGGCCCGGCCCCTCCGCCGGCTCCGCCCCGGCCCAACCGCCCCCGCCCGGCCTTCCGGGCCTGGACCCACCCGCGGCCGAAAGCCGGGCCTGCCTGCTCTGGGAAACCGGTGTGATGGATATTCTGCGACCCCGCCCCCGGCTAGGGGCCTTGGGGAGGAGGAGCCACCCGTGTGCGGGCCTCCGGCACCCCTGGGAATCCCTGGGCTAGCCGAGTTCGTGACTGAGTTCCAGTGACCTCAGCTACTCCCCGCCACCGCCTCCCCCTCAGAGAGATGGGCAAGGCCGGACCGTCCCAGCTCCTCCTCCCCAGCCTGCCTCCCCTCCCTCTCCTCCGCCCCCCCCCCCCACGCCGCGCTCCCTCCCGCCCCCCAGGCCTCCTCAGCCAGGAAGCCCTCAGGACAGGCCCCGGGCCAATCCGCGGTGGTGGGAGGCATGGCTGTCACCCCTCCTGGCTCCCCACCTCCACTGAGGACAAAGCTTCAGGAAGTGCCGCCCCCACCCCATTGTCCTCAGGCTTTAGAGCTGGGAGGACGCGCTCCCCCAGGCTCTGGACAGGGCCCGTCTGGTGGCAGCCCTGCTCTCGGCGCTCTGTGGCCCTGGCAGTTGTCTTACAGCTCTGTGCCTCCGTTTCCTCTCCACGAAAGGGGAAGGAACAGCACTTGCTGCCTCACAGGATGTAGGGAGAGTCCCACGCAGTGGATGGCGGAGGAATGTCCGCGAGCACTTGGTGCGCGGCGCGCAGTCGGCCCACGGGACCGGGCGGCTGCTCCACCCTCCTGATTATTCCGCACGCACGTGGTCTCTGAAAAGCCGCTTCAGACCCAGGCCCTGCCCGAGGGCCCAGAGCCTGGTGACCGTGATGTCATCAGCGCGGCAAGGGCTTTGGGGATCCCAGGAGAGGGCAGAACCCTCCTTTGGAGGTGAGCTTCAAGAGGGCGTAGGGTCTGGGACTTCCCTGGTGGTCCAGTGGTTAAGATTCCACATTCCCAAAGCCGGGGGCCCAGGTTCGATCCCTAGTCAGGGAACCAGATCCCGTATGCCGCAACTAAAGATCCTGCATGCCGTAACTAAAGATCCTGCATGCCGTAACTAAGACCTGGCACAGCCAAATAAATAAATAAATAAGAGGGTGCAGGGTCTGGATGCCGTCGTGGGCCTGGGGGCTGGCGGGGGTCAAGCCAGGAGCTCTGCCCCACCTGGGCCAAGGGCCCAGAAGCAAAGGCAAGTCAGAGTGGCGACCCATTCGGCAGAGACAGCCCTCGGCGCGGACCCTGGAGTTGGGGGTCTGTACCCTCTCTGGCAGGCCTTTCAGCCGCCTGGTGAAGTCTGGAGAGCCCTGCTCGGAATGATGTCCTTTAAATGCATAAAACAAGCTGCACAGCATTACTAGCGGAAGCAATGCTCTTATTAATCCAGTTATTTAAACATATAAATCCACGGTATGTACATGGATTCTCTGTGAACCCCTTAAATAAGATCTGGCCAGCAATGGGACACCCGGCCAGATTTCAGAGCACAAAGGGGTCTAGAGGTGCCTGCAGCCGCTGCAGCAAGGGGGGAAATACCTGTGTTCCTCTCGGCGACAGGGTCCCAGGGGCCCTGTGGCTTGGGCCTGCTTCACCATGGAAGGATATGCTGGGCTTCAGGGGAGGGGATGGTGAAAATAAAGATTTTTTTTTTTTCATCCAAGTTTTCAGACACCCAGGTTAGGAACCTCTGGCTCAGAGGAGGGAGAGGGAGCTGGGGGCGGGGGGGGGAGGGACTGTGTCTGGTCCCTGAGGGCCTTGGCGTCCTTGAAGGCCTGGGTACTACTGAGAGGTCAGACGGGATGTGGCCCATCAGACAGGTACGCTGGAGGAAGTGGCTCAGGCTGGGGTACAGAAGGGGAGCTGGGGGCCCCGAGAGGCAGTGGCCGTGAGGCAGGAGAACGGGCCACAGGAGCCTGGCTCTTCCCTTTCTAAAAGGCCCTTCGACAAAGGGCACATGGGATATGCACTTCTGCCTCGAAAAACTGGAAATGCATTTTGCTCTGAAGATGTGGAGAGTTTCAGGCCTTTCTTGGAATAACCCAGAACGCCAGGGGTGGGGGACCACAGGGCTGGTCTGGGCCTCCCCCAACCCTGGCCAGGGCTCCTGGTTTGTCTCTCCTCTAGGGAGGGTGCAGGCCTGAGGGGACAGAGGGAGTGGCCCACGGGCCCAGGACGTCCTGGGGGCACCATGACCCAGAGTAGAGGCTCCTTGGGGACCCTCGGCATGCCAGACACGCAACCCTGCCGGGATGTTCCAGCGCACAGAAAAACAGAGACCTGGGTAGGACCGAGAGCTCATTTCTTCTAAATCTTTTGTCTTCAGGTGGGGAAACTAAGTCTCAGAGAGGTCCTGGGCTGGCCGCAGCTGCAGACCAGAGCTCTCATCGCCCTGTACAGTTTACACGGGACAACGCCTGCTGTTCTTGGGCCCTGCGGCTGTTCAGGTGCTCTGCTTACACGATTTGATGCCATATTCACGGCTGCCCTGGGAGGTGGGTATCGCGACCCTTGAAGGAAGCTCTGGGATGCACGGGTCACAGTGTGTGGCAGCCTGGGACTCAGTCCATGCTCTTTCCCGCAAGACCACACTGCCCCCAACGGTCACCTGATTTGACCTTTACAACCGTCTTGCAGAGGGGATATGTATTCCCCTTGTGCAGATGGGGAAACTGAGGCCCAAAGTGAAAGGACCCATCCGTCGCTTCCCTTCTCCCCTCTGAAACTGGGCTGCAGTCCCTGGGGTTGCCTTTGTTTTTGCCTGAAATAGGCAGGGCCCTCTCACAGAGGCTGCAGTGAGCATGGCTGGCCCCAGGCCCAGAGTGCTCTGTGGGTAAAAAGGGAATCTGTTTCCAGATGTTGGTGCGGCTGCCGGGGAGACGGAGGGAGCAGCGCCCCCTGCTGCTCCCACTCCATCCTGTGTCTGGGCGCAAACCAGGGCACCTTCAGTGCCTTCCCCGCCTGCTGCAGGAGCCCCTCCCGCTGGATCTGAGTCTCCCCTCCTGTGGTGAACGTCCTCGAGGGCCTAGGACGCTCCCAGGTGGTGCTTCAAGGAAGGTGGAGGCGCTTCCTATTTATTATTCATTCATTTATGTTTACTCTCCCTTACCCCCACCGTTGGTACTTAAGGCCGTTTACAAACAAGAACAAGATAAAAAGGAAGGAAGAGAAATCAAGTAAAGCAAAAAAGAGTGATAGAAAAATAATGGGAAGCCAGAGGTGGCGCTATATACAAATTCTTATCAGAAGATGCTATTTTTCAGTGCATGCCCATAAATTTGGCTCCCAGCTTCCTGGTAGCCAAGGCGAAGATGGAAACGTGATGTCCACGTTGCAGAAAGAAGCCGTTACTCCAAAGCAGCCTGACTTCTCACTACTAAGGGGAAAGAGGTGTCCCCAGGGAGCCTCAGAAAGGATTCTGCAGGATGGTCTGACACCTTCCACAGCCGGTCCCGTGCGGCTCCCCAGAAAATAGCTCTCATTGGGAATGAGGGGCCACCCAGACTAGGGATCCTGCAAGAAGCTCCATTCCCTAGCAGGTGGGATTCAGAGTGGCCCAGGGGGAGCTCTGCAGTAAGCAGTGCAGTAAGCTCCCCCTAGCAGGGGAGCTCTGCAGTAAGTGCCCAAGCTTGGTGGAACATCCTAGAACCTCATTCAACAGCAGGAGCATGTGATACTGAACCTGATGAGAACTGGCCTCACGCACTCGTGAGAACGCCTTCCCCGTGTAACACGCTATACCGCGGGGCAAGAGCTCCACGAACCTTTCAGTGCACGGGCTGGGTCAGCCCATGTGACTCTTGGCGCACAACACAGCAGAGGGAGAAAGTTCCAGAAGAGGGGAGCGGGCCATGAGGACAGAAGGCCGTCAGAACCATGTCAACGAGGGCCCCAGACACCCTACTCTGGGGCCCTCTAACAAAACATAGCCCAGGGGACCGAGGCATTCTCCCCAAAGCCTGGCGCCCAAGGGCCCAGGCGGGGAGACCGGTGGGGTTGCCTGGCACACCCCTGACCGCCGGCAGAGCAGCGGCCCGTGGGCGGCGGGCAGTCGTGCTCCCTGCAGACTCTGCCTCGTTTGTGAGCTCAGGAGAAGCGCCCTCTGGGAAACGCCCCCAAATTCTTGGGCCATAGGGATATTTTGTGTGGGGCTCCGGGTCCTGCATCTGCAGGTAGGGGTTCCTGCTATAGCGAGTGACCTTGCTTCAGGTTCCTTCATAGTGTGGTCACCATCTGGGTCGTGCCTGACTCCGTTCCAGATGTCAGCCCCTCGCAGAGAGGGACAGTGTCTCATCTCCCCAGCGCCGGCCAGGCTGGGCGTTGGCCAAGGTTACTTACACCGATCGGAATGGAATTGAGTCCGTCCAGGCGGGAGCCCCTGGGGGACCTCCACCCCAGGCCTCCATCTCTGCGCAGAGCTGGACAGCCGGCCGGGCCTTGGTCCTCGGGTCGAGCTCTCCAAGCTCTGGGAAGCCTCTGCCCTTTGACCTGAACGTTGTCTAAGGCTTCACATTGGATGAGGTCACGGCTTAGGTCACTCTGGGGACTTCGCACCCCGACCGCACCCCGGCCTGCAGTAAGACTCGCCAGCCCACGTTGGTGGGTGACTCAGAGGGTGGGCCGCCTGCACAGGGTTAGGGTGGGGAGGGGGTGAGGGTGGGTGGGACCCACTCTTGTCTTCTGCCCCCCAGCCCCTTGGCCCTCACCACACTTGGAGGAGGGGAGTCTCTCTCTCTCTGAGAGAGAGAGAGACTCCCCTCCTGGCCCCTGGCCTCCAGGGGCAGAGGGGGAGGGGCAGGCGCCAGCTAGCACTCAGGACTGCTCTGCAGACCCTGGGGAATAGGTGCTACTATGATCCCCATTTTGCAGGGGGGGCGGCCAAGGCACAGAGAGGTGGGGTAAGGTGGCCAAAGGCACAGAGCCTGCCCGAGACGGAGCAAGACGTGGACCCAGGGTGCGTGGCTCCAGAGCGCATGCCCACGGCCAGTTCGCTGCGCTGTCTCGGGGCGACCGCACCATGACAGCACGCACGGAGGATGCTGGGACAGAGGGAAGCCTGGGGGCTGGACGGGGGCTGCTCTGGGGCCCAGGGGAAAGGAGGGTCTTCCCTGAGTGGGCTCTGAATGCTGGGGAGGGGTTTGCTGGACAGAGCAGGGAGACAGGGAGCCCCAGGGGAGGGTGCAGGGGTGCAAAGGGGGCCAGCAGGGTTAGGGAAGGCAGGCCTCCTCTCCAGGGCAGTGGGGACCCTGGAGGAGAAGAAAGAGCAGCACAGCATGGTCAGCTGTTTGGAGACAGCTGGCTCCGGCTACGTGAGGGCCTGGATTGGCCAGAAGGGGGCGTGCAAAAAGTAAGGGACCTGGCGGGCGATTCTGCAGAGATCCAGGTGCAAGGTGATGCCTTGGCCCCAAGTTGTTTGCGGGTAAGGGACAGAAAGCCCCACTCCAACTGGCTTCAGCCAAAGAGGGCTTATCGGTGCACCTTCCTGGTAGGTGCAAGGTGATCTCACGTCAGGTATGGCCTGATCCAGGAACTCACAGTGTCCTCGGCCCAGCTGGGCTGTGCTCCTCGTGGCGCTGGTTTCATTCTCAGGCTCTAGGGGTTGCGGGATGGCTGCCAGGAGAACCAGACTCACATCCTCTAAGGGGCCTCTTCTCCTGCAGTCCCAGCAAAAGTCTCAGCGTGTCTTATGACGGTTCTCACATCCATCCCTGACCCAATCACGGAGGCAGCAGAGTCAGGAGCTGCCCGCAGTCCAGCTCTGATCACCCCCTGCTGGGCTCAGCATTTTCCAGCCAGATGACAGTCCCAGGTGGCAGGAAGGTAAGTCTCAGAGACTGAGCTGAAAGAAGCTGCACAGTGACTGAGACCGGCAGATCTGGGCATTCCCTTCACAGAGGTGGACACTCTGCTTGCACACTTCTGGTGATGGGGAGCTCACTACCCATCAAAGCAATCCTTCCCGTTGTTAGAATGTTCTTCCTTCGATTGACCTAAATGCTCCGCCTGTAATTCTCACCTCTGGACTTTGCTGGACCCCAGGAGACTGTGGAGGAAACATCAGTTCCCTTATCTACAAAAGAAGGCTGCAGGGACTTCTCTGGTGGTCCAGGGGTAAAGAGTCCGCCTTCCAATGCAGGGGCTGTGGGTTCGATCCCTGGTGGGGGAACTAAGCCCATTCACCACAACTACTGAGCTCGCGCTCCTCAGTGAAGATCCCGTGTGCTGCAACTAAGACCCGACGCAGCCAAAAAACAAAAATAATGGTAAAAAAAATTTAAAATAATAATAATAATAAAGAAAAAAAAAGAAGGCTGCAAACATCAAAGGCTGGTCATCACGTTTCTTCTCTCTTAGTTCCCTTGTGACCTTGGGCCTCAGTTTTCTATCTATCTAGAGAATGAAAAGAAGGAAACTTCCTCCTGGGGTTCCTAAGGACCAGCAGAGGCAGTAGGTAGGGCTGTAAGATGGCCCCCAAGGTCCTGACCCCAGTGTACACACCCTTCATATGCCCCTTGAGTATGGGTGGGCCTGACCTAATCAGGTGAGCCCTTAAAAGGGCCTGGGCCCTTCCTGAAGGCAGAGGCTCAAAGTGTAGAGAGATTGGAAGTGTGAGGGACCCGTGGAGGAGGCCACAAGGCAAGGACCTGGGGTGACCTCTAGGAGCTGAGTGGTCCCCAGCTGACAGCCCACAAGACAGTGGGGACCTCAGTCCTACAACCGCAAGGAAATGAATTCTGCCAACAGCCTGAAGGGCCTGAGGATGTCTTCCCCGCTGGGCCTCTAGTCGGGGGTGCAGGCAGCCAACACTGTGTGAGACCCTGAGCGAGGACCAGCCAAGTCGTGCCGGAGTCTTGCCCCACAGATACCATGAGACGATACGTGCACGCTGTTTCCAGCCACTAGGTTTGTGGTGATTTGTTTTGCGGCACAGAAAATGAATACAGGAGGTGAAGGCTGAGTAAGTGTGTCGTTAACTCTGAGGGGACAGAGGGGGCAAGTGAAGGGAAGCCGCTGGAGGGGTGGGGGACAACAGCCTGGAGGAGGGAGGCAGCCCTTGGGGCCCAGTCCCAGCCCCGGAGACAGCCACTCCTGGGCCCCGCCTACTGGCCCAGCTCGGCCCTGTCTCGGGGAGTTTCTTTAAGTACCACAAGGCAGGCGCTAGTTACACCCACTTCATGGGAGCAGAAAACCAAGGTAGGAGAGGTTGAGTGCCTTTTCCCGAGACCCCGAAGCCATTAGGCAATGGACCCAGGGTCAGAAAATAGTTGGATCTGACCCCAAAGTTCCTGCTCTTACCCCAGCACCACACTTCTGTTCCACGTCCATTTTATCCAAGGGAAAACTGAGGCCCAAGAAGGGGAGGTGGGTTGCGGAGATGCCAGGCTAATTGTCAACAAAAGTCACATGATGGAGCCTCTACTACGTAACAGCACAAAGCATCTGTGTCTGGTCCTCACCACATCCTCCCATTGACATGCCCATTTCACAGATGAAAAGAGCAGGGCACAGACGTTCAATAACTTGCCCAAGGTCACCCAGCGAGCAAGGGAGCTACAGAATCGGGATTGGAACCCAGGCAACGTGCCTCTCCTACAAAAGCTGGTCTGGAACCAGCAGACCTGAATGAGGGCCAGGCAAGGAAAGCTGATAGGAAGGAGCGGGCAGACGTCTTAAAGGGGTCCCGGCTGATCGAAATGATGAAATCAGAGCCGCCCGGCCAGCAGGGCTTGGTCCTTTTCCCTTCTTTTAAGACAACAGTTCTCAGGCTTGACTGTCTGCACCCCAAGCCCTTCTTGGAAATCACCCTGCCCCACCTCAACACTGACAGGAGTTGGACGTGAACCTCCCCCGGGACCAGAGCGGCCCACCCCACTCCTGGGAGGGTACATCCTGTCCGGCCTGTCCAGCGAGGCGGCCCTCCCTGGACAGCTGGCTCACCCCCCAGCCGACGGAGCAGCTGTCCTGGAGGCTGCTGGGCCTCTGTCCACCCTCTGAGGAGCCGCCAGCCTTTCTTTCAGCCCCTGAGGCCCTTCTCCGTCCTCGCCGGAGCTGGGGGGCAAGTTGATGCCAGAAACAGTCACTCTAGCCATCGAGGGTGTCAGCATGGTCAGGCTTGCTCTCCCCTGCGCCGCACTGCTCTCCGGGCCCCCGGAGCTGTGTCCGCACGGTCCCAGCAGGCTGCTAGACTGAAGGTGAGCCAGAGAGCAAGCACTCAGAACTGAGGGCGAGGGGGCCGCCCGCTGGCCCTCTGGGGCTCCGCTGCGAGCTTTCATGCTGCTAATGGGACCCAGGTGCTCCCTAGGCCCCCGCCCCGTCAACGGTCCTAACGTGAAATCCGTTCCCACCATGTTCTGTGCCCAGGTGTGGTTTAACCCCCGGGGGCTCCCTGTGCAGAAACTCTTACCATCCCCATGTTTCAGGCCTAGGGAGGTGAAGTGACTCACCCAGGGCCACACAGCCAGGCACGGCAGACCTGGGTGCTGGCCGGCGGGCCACGCAGCTGGGCCCCGGTTTGTGGGTGGCCAGCTGGAGACTGAGGTCACATAATCACAAAGATGAGCTGCTCCGAGCCAGAGACGGTCCCACGAGAGTCTAGAGTCCCCACTGAGCGTCCTCCTGATGGGCTTGCACCCCCTCAGGGATGGGAGCCCCTCCCACACACCCTCCAGGGCAGCCCACCCCCCTTTGCTCCTTGACCTGGCAGAACCTCACACCCATGCTTCTCCTGCCAGGCCGGGCTCCCCGCGGCTACCTCAGCCTCTCAGCCTGGACCCAGGGCAGACCTCCCAGCACCCACCCTGTGACAGTATAAGCTCTGGAGGCAGATCCTGGTGCTTTCTGAGAACCACTTCCCATTTTCCCAATCAACTGGAGCCTGGTTTCCTGTCCTCCATCATGAAACTCAGGTGGGTCTGAACCCAGTGCCATTGAAGGGTGAGCCCTGAGCGGCTGAGCTTGTCAGCATATCCCATCCCCCTTCCATGGTGATTGGTTCAGGGGTGGGTCCTTTACCCAACGAGAGCCAATCCACAT
>NW_021145919.1:34366-50000 GCF_002837175.3 Physeter macrocephalus | reverse complement strand
AATAATGCCTACATGATGGTGCTTCCATAAAAATCCCTAAATTACAGAGTTCAGAGAGTTTCCAGTTTCATGAACACACTAAGGTACTGGGAGGGATCCTTGCAATTCTATATGAATATGAGGATCAACTTTTCCATTTCTGCAAAAAAAAAAAAAAAAAAAAACCATTGGAACTTTGATAGAGATCACACTGAATCTGCAAATTGCTTTCGGTAGTATTGCCATCTTAAAGATACTAAGTCTTCTAATCCATAAACACAAGATGTCTTTCCATTTATTTAAGTTTCTAATTTCTTTTGTTTTCTAGTATTCTGTGTATAAATCTTTTACTTCCTTGGTTAAATTTATTCCTAGGTATTTTATTTTGGATGCTACTGTAAATGAAATTTTCATAATTTCCTTTTTAGATTGTTCACTGGTGTCATTCTGGTTTTGATTTTCATTTTCCTGATGACTAATGTTGTTGAACATCTTTTCATAATCTTTTCATGTGCTCATCAGCCATTCATATGTCTTTTTTGGTGAAATGTAATTTCATTCTTAATCTCCCACTCTGTATTTCTAGTGGAGAGAGGGGTAGTCCCTTTGTCTCTCTCACATACTTTCTCCCTTCTTCCATTTCTCTTTACTTTCAGAAAGTACTTAACAGATGAAGGGATAGCATAGTGCAGGGGGTTAACAACACAGACACTGAAGCCATATCTAGGTCCCACTCTGCCATATACTAGCTGCATGACCATACTTAACTTCTCTTTCAGTTTCTTCAAGGTTTAAATAGGGTGTTTTGTTAAATAAACTTTTATTTCATTTGTTACATAAAATAACTACAGCCTACTACAGCCAAGCATTGTGCTAAACCCTACAATGCAGTCATGAGCAAAAGAGACACAGCCATTGAGCTTCCAATGCATTATTCCAGTGAATATGAAACCCCAATTGCAATTAACACCTGAGGGAGGGCCACAGGTGTCTGTCACAGGGTATTTTGACCTGGCTGTCACCTTTTCTGAAGACACTGGTGCTTTAACTGAGCACAGGAGATGTTAGCTAGGCAAAGAGGAGGAATAGCATCCCAGGCAGTGAGAACATGTAGGGGGTGGCAGAGAGTACAGCTGAGGAGGCAGGTGGAGAGCAGTGTGGATGAATCTCAGAGAATGAAAGGGGAATGTGGTGGAAGATGAAGCTAGAAGAGGCCAGCATGGGCAGACTGGATTGAGACTCAAAGGCCTTGCTGAGAACTTGAAATTTTATTCTGAAGAATAGGAGAAGCCGCTGAGGTGTTTTAAGCAGAAGGGTGACAAATTCAGATTTGTTTTTCAAAGAGATCCTTCTGGACACAGTACAGTTTGAGAAGAGAGCATGAGGCTGAGTCCTGAAGTACTGGAACACTTAATAAACCAAATAGAGCCTTGTATGTCAAAATGTGTAAGCAGGGCTTCCCTGGTGGCACAGTGGTTGAGAGTCCGCCTGCCGATGCAGGGGACATGGGTTCGTGCCCCAGTCCAGGAAGATCCCACATGCCGCGGAGCGGCTAGGCCCGTGAGCCATGGCCGCTAAGCCTGCGCGTCCGGAGCCTGTGCTCCGAAACGGGAGAGGCCACAACAGTGAGACGCCTGCGTACCACAAAAAAAAAAAAAAAAAAAAAAAAAATGTGTAAGCAATGAAAGAGAGGCCTTCAAGAAGAGATGATCACCTACCAGTCAAATGCTGCTGAGAATTACTCAAGGAAGATGAAGACTGAAAAAAATCTACTGAACTCAGAGTCAGGAGGTCCCTGGTAACAGCTAAGGAGCCCCCAAACAACACTACTGCTGCTCAGACCTCAGAGTCTGTCTGCCCTCTCTATAGCCCCACAGCCACTGCATCAGGACTTCCCCTCTGGCAGATCAGAGCAGGTCTTTCTCATTAAGCTTCTTAGGAGGATTCCCTGGCAGCTCTCCTGGCTGGCTGCACCAGATACATCATGGGGCCAGGCCAGTATGACCATGTCTGCCTATCTCATCTAACCCACCTCACCCATTTCGCTACTCAGGAGCCAGAGGTACCTACTGGGTGCCAGCATGCAGGCAGCCTCATGCCATGGCTAAGTACTACTCTGAAGTCAGACACCAGTTCCTAACAGCTCTACCACTAATCAAGATCTTGGTGAAAGATTTCTTTTCAATTAAAAAAAATTTTTTTTTGAATTTTTTTGATTTTTTTTTTTTTTTTTTGAATTTTTGGCTGCATTGGGTCTTCATTGCTGTGTGGGCTGCACACGGGCTTTCTTTACTTGCAGCAAGCGGGGGCTACTCTTCATTGCGGTGTGCAGGCTTCTCATTGCGGTGGCTTCTCTTGTTGCGGAGCACAGGCTCTCTTGTTGTGGAGCCACTAAGCCTGTGTGCCACAACTACTGCACAGGCTTCAGTAGTTGCAGCATGTGGGCTCAACAGTTGCGGCACGCGGGCCCTAGAGCGCGCGGGCTTCAGTAGTTGCAGCACATGAGCTCAGTAGTTGTGGTGCGTGGGCTCTAGGGCCCACAGGCTCAGTAGTTGTGGCATGCGGGCTCTAGAGCACAGGCTCAGTAGCTGTGGCGCATGAGCTTAGTTGCTCCGCGGCATGTAGGATCTTCCCAGACCAGGGATCGAACCCGTGTCCCCTGCATCGGCAGGTGGATTCTTAACCACTGCGCCACCAGGAAAGTCCTGGTGAAAGACATTTAAATGGCCAAAACTGTTTTCCAATTTGTAAAATGCTGTGACAATGAAGCATGTATCAAATACTCCATCTAAGGAATTAGCTATCATAGGTTCATAGTCATTCATTCAGCAATTGTTTATTGTGCAAGTAATAGGGATATGATAGTCAACAAGACAGACGTCATCCATGTCAACACGGAATGCCTAATCTAGTGGGGGACCCAGTCAAGCAAAGATTCAATGCTTCGATGGGAAAAGCACAGGGTACTGGCAGAGGATTAGGTGGGTGGGGGAACAAAAGTCACACCCCTAGTCTTGATAGGGAGGGTTGATTTTTCTTTGGGCAAGATCACTCATTATAGCATAAAGACAGGGTTGGTGCCACTGGCAAGAGAAGGTTTGGTTCCTGTCCTTAAAGAGAATTTAATTTGGTTGAAAAGGCAAGCACAGGAAAACAACGAGAAGAAAAATGCAAAGAAATTCTAGGCAACTGTCATACTGGGTGTCACACTGGCTTTTTTTTGCAAAAAAGTCTCAGCTTATCTATACTCAGGTTCCAAATATCCCCACCATACAGAGGCCTAAAAGCTGGGCCCCAGGGCCACCAGAGTATGTGTGTCTCTCAAGACTGGGAGCAGCGCAGGACCGCTATTGCTCCATAGGATTTTCCCAGGCTCAAAGCCCTCTCACCCAGAAGTGAACACAAGGCCTGCCCAGCAGAGGTCTGGGGTTCCTGCAAATTCTGTAGCTGGAGAGGAGGCTGCCGCAGCTCCCCAGCTTCTCTCAGGCCTTCCTCCTCTGCTAGGTTCAGTTATAAATAGCTTGCTGGTTTCCAGCTGGGAATCTCCCAGCCCTGCAAAGAGTAAGCACCGCCTTCTCACCCTGTGCTGCCCTCAGCCTGGAGCAGAAGGGGGTGGTAGCTGGCAGGGGTAAGGAGACTAGATAAGGGAAGGGCAAGAACCACCACCCCAGAGAAGCTGGCAACTGGACTACATTACCCACAATCCCAGATCGTAAGTGGAAAGAAGAGGCCGCTGGGGGCCTGCAGCCTTAGGCAGGAACAAGTCCAGAGGTGTCCTAGTCCCTGGGTGTGCAGCCCAGGCCCAGTTTTTTTTCCAAAATGTAACCCCTAAACCTTCAGTCATGGGCCTTAGAGATCATCTCCTCTCCATGCACCCAATTCACAGGCACTCCCTGAGGCCAGGGAGACAGACAAAACTCCTTCTATTTTGGCCTTATTCGCAGTGTATGCGTGTGCTTACCACCAGAGACTGGAAGTTTGTGAGTGAACTTATTCTGGATCAAGTCCAGAGGCTTCTTAGTGCTAAAAGCCCCCTCCCTGGCATATTACTTGACTTGTTACTCCCAAGCTCTGAGCTTTTGTCTCCCTGCCTCACCTGAGGAAGAGCAAATGCTCACAGGTTGGTCCATGGTGCACTTCTGGAAGCACTGGGGGGTGGGTGTTCAGGAACTGCTGCTGGTTTGGTCTCTGCTGAGATCTGGTCCCTCTCCGAGCTTTGCTCATCTCCCAGCAGACAGATCAGGGTAATCACATGGCTGCGGCAGGTTTAAGTCCCTGGAGGCACTGTACGAGGGCCTGTGGGGGCCTGCTGGTTCCTGCAGTGGATAAACCGGAGCTGTCAGGCTGAGCAAGTGAAGCCATTCTGGGTGGTGGAGGCACCCAGTGGGCACCACTCCAGACCACAGTGCCACTGCAGGTGTACACCTGCCCCGTCTCTGTCTCCCCCACCCCAACCTTCCAACTTTCCACACAAACTATTCATGTTGGGTTCTGGGGCTCATGAAGCTCCAGACCACAGGGAGCGTAGCAGGTCTTGAAGATGTTAGCGGCCGCACCTAAAGTCGGGGACCCCTGTCCAAGGTGAAAAGGCACTGTGGCTATCCTGACAACAGGGTCCTTTCCCTCCTTCCCCTCGCTCAGATATAATAACAACTCTCACATACTGAGCCAGGCACCAGGAATGCGAAGAGGAGTAAGATCGAATCGCAGTCTCAATAAATAACCGATGTGTTAGGTGCATCCCAGACCCGTGGTGTGGGAAGGACTTCCAGATGGCCAGAGGCCTGAAACAAGTAAGGGATGAGTAGCAGTTCCACCAGAATAGTGTGGGAAGGGCATTCCAGGCCGAAGGGACAGCTTGAGTAAAGGCAGGGAGGAGCGAGAAACATCAAGCAGGGAGGAAGGCAGGGCGAGAGAAATACCGAAGACCGACTAGCAAAATGCTAGCGGAGGCGCGCGGCGAACGAGGTCAGGCCCTCACAGCACGCTTAGGCTTGGGGGCTTTAGGCCCCGGGCGGGGAGCCGAGGGAGGAACTCCAGCGAAGTCAGCTGCGCTTAGAAAATTAGGGGGAAAAGTGGGACAAAATATAAAACCGGTGGGGACAGTGGGAACCTCAGACCCTCTTGGGACGCCCAAGTCCGCCGGTCCCGCGTTTACCTCAGCCAGGCCGGGCCGCGCGTTCCCGGCCCCGCCGCCGCCCTCTCCTTGGCAGCGGGTCCCCTGGCCGCCGGCTCCCGGGCGCGGGCGGACCCGGAGGGCCGAGCTCCCGCCCACAGCCGCCCGCGGGCCGCCTGCCAGACACGCCGGGAAGGAAGGGCCTTGTATGGGCCTCAGGCAGGGAGGAAGCGTCTGGCAGGGTCCCGGGAGGAAGCGCCATATATGGCGAGGGGCGGGCCGGGGGCGAGGAGCGCGCCCGGGCGAGGAGCGCGCATGAGATGGAGGTCGCTTCCGCCGCCGCAAGGCGGAGCCGCCCCGCGCCGCGCCGCGCCGCGCCGCGCCACCCCACCCCCACCCCGCGCCAGGCCCACGACCCCCCACCCAACCCCTCCTGTCCCGGGAGGTACGCACAGCGCCCGGCACGGCTCCCTCGGTGCCGGAGCTACGGGAAGTGGGGGCGGGAGGCGGGATCCAGGCCGCCTTTGACGGCTGACCGAGCCGAGACTGATTCCCGGCTCCAGGCACTTGCTCTGTGACCTTGGGCAAAACGCCTTAGTCTCTGAGCCTGAGATTCCTCTTCCTCCGAGTGGTGTGGATAAAAATGAGAAGGATACCTGTTAAGCACGTCCGGGAGCGGCACGGCCCGCAGGGGCAGCGCATTCACCCTAACAATTGTGTGTGGCGGGGATGGGGGCGGGGATTCCCAGTCCCCTGCTGTGTCCTTTTAGCCTCTCCCTAGCCACCTCGGTGCCTGGGGGCTATATGGAGCTGACGTCTCCAGAAGATATCTTTCCAGAAGAAAATAGGGCTACCTTAAGGTCTAGAGTTTTCCCTTCCAAGCTGTGGGATTCAGACAGACGGCGTTCCAATCCCAGCTTCTCCCCTTCCAGCTGACTGATGCTGGGAAAGCTACTTTACCTTCTCTAAATCTCAATTTCCTCATTGGTAAAATGGGGATAATTCTTGATTTGCAGGGTTGTTGTGGTAATCAAATGAAACGAAATGAGGCGTCTGTGCGTGTATGTGTGTGTAGTGTGAGAGAGAGAGAGAGGGAGAGAAAGAGAAGTGCTTGACCCGGGTAGGTGCTTAATTAATGTCAGTTCCTCAGTTCTCGGTACACTTTCCCAACTGGAGGGTGGGGAGAAGGAGATAAGAAGAGCTAGGTAAGCTTGGCCATTCTTCCTGGAAGTCCGGCTCTCTTGGAGGAGACTGTCCCTTCTTTGGCATCTATGGGAACTTGTTGCCAATATTTGGTGCTTCTTCCAGAGGCGTATCTGTGGCCCTAATGTTCCCCTTTCTCAGTTCAGCCGCCACCCCAATGAGCTGCTCTCCTTGCCTGCTGTTCTTCTCTACCTACCCCAGAGCCTAGCTGACCTCCTGGACAGGCTGGCAAGGGCAAAAATAACCTGGAGGAAGTTGAAGTTCCCATCACAGCCAGAAACTGGTATCTAGGACATCATCCCCTCCCACACTTGCTGTCAGTACCACACCCACACATTTCAACAAGAGATGGGTATCAATCTCAGAGAAACATTCCCCAATCCTCCCTTTGGCCCTGCCCTGCACTCATCTGTTCTGCCTGTACTGGAGTTGCACTTAAATCTAACCTGAACCTTCTTGCCTCTCAGTGGCAGCCCCATCCTGCAGTTAGCAGCCCCTGAGAGGTTCCAGGCAAGTTTGTGGACACACACAATAGATGTGTCACCCACGGCCTTGTTTCCTTTCATCCTGTCGTTGGCATGGTAACCTTCCCTGTAAAAGTTGCAGCCCTCAAGGATGTTTTTCAGTTCTAGCAGGGACATAGCTCCTTCCCCCCACCCCGTGTAGATCACAGGGTGACATGTAGCTGTGTCATTCTGGCCTCTTCCAAAACGGGGACGTGGTGCTGGTGGCACAAAAGAAGGACTGGTTTATGGAGGGCAGCAAAGGGCTTAAGGGAGATGCTGGTTGGATCTCTGAGGAACAGATTCGTTCTGTCCTACATGTTGATCCTTGGCCACCCAGAGAAACCAGCTCTGAGGCCCAGAATATTTAAGGAGCCACTCAGGATCTCATGGTGAATGATAAACACACCTCTTCACTAAAATCAGGCACCCAACAAATGGTATGATGGCTGGTGCTTAAACCTGTAGAATAAGCTGATAAACTAAAAAGCCTCCAGAATCCAGTGATTTCCTCTCTCCTCAGTCCCTCTGTGGAATAAATGAATATTTATTAACCATCTCCCGTGTTCCAGTTTCCCCATATATTATTTAAACTAATTCTTCCCACAGTCTTTTGAGGGAGGTATTAGAACACATTTTACAAACAGGGAAACTAAAATTTGGACGGAGATCTTAAACAACGTAACCAAAACTACGTGGCCGTGGAGTGGTGGCACTGAGACTGGAACCTAGGTCTTCAGACTCCCAATCCCACACAAAAGTCCTGTGTTCCTTTGTATTTGTGACTATGCTACTGATAAAGAAATCCTTGCCCCCAGGTCCCAAGGCATTGCCTTTTCTAGGAGGTCCTCAGGAACGAAATGGGCATCAGCATCAGTCTCTGTGGCCGCGGGGTCCTGCGTGGCCCTGTGTGGCACAGCAGCAGCAGCAGAAGTGTCCTCATCCTCAAACCTGAGTCTTCCCCCTGCCAGCTGCCTTGTCTCCGTCATGGAGTTTCCCCAGCAGAGGGCAAGCCGAGGGAAAGTGGTTCCCAGCTGCCAGCCTCATCTAGACAAAATTGCATTAGTGCCAGCGTCGGTCCCTCCAGAGTGAGCACATACAGCTCCCCCGCAGAAGGGAGGGGCAGAGAGACACGGAGCAAAAAAGGAAACTTCCATTTCTTTCTTTGGCTGGGAAGCACTTGGCTTCGAGCTGCCACTCATCTTGTAGGTGGGGAAGACTAATACTGATCCTCTGGAGATTATAGAAGTCTCTAAAATGAACCCTTGGGCAAAAGGTTTGCTAGGGAGAGAGGCTAGTAGGAAAGCCTGAGGTTTGAGCGCAGCAGGAGGGAAGGAGAGGCAGGTCTGAGGAGGGAGAGAGGCCCCTGATCTCCTCTCATGCTCTTTTCTGGGTGTCATTCTTCTTTCCGTGGGACTTCTGTCCTTTTGTCCAAAAAGACCAGAATAGTCATGTCCTGGCAACTGGAGCAGGGTGAGGGAGGAAGCAGTAGGAGGAGGGAACTATCAGATTGTCACCTCAAGCACAACAGGGAATGCGTTAGTAGTATTAATAGTTAATATTTAATAGTTAATAGTGGGTCAACCACACTTCATTTATTATCTCATTTAATAGATTCTACTGTTATCCCTGTTTTCGAGAAAAAGAAATTGAGGTTTATGGGGCTCCTCAATGACAATAGCTCCCAATGGGAGTGGGCCAAGCACTCAGCAGCTATTGTCTTATTTAATCCTCACCACAAACCAGTGAGATGGAACCATTATGCCCATTTTCTCCAGGTGAAAACTGAGGCTCAGAGAAGTAGGGAACTTGCCTGTGATCACTAAGTAATGTAAGTGGCAGAGTGAGGGATTAGAATTTGGATGTGTGACTCCAGAACTCATGTGCTCAACACTGTCTTGCTGCCACCAAGGCTTCTCCACACCTTCCGGGACTCCTGCTCACATAGCCTGAGACCACAAATATCTGCCCACACCTGCACTTCCCTGCATTTTGCCACACAGGTGAAAACCCAGCCAGGAGCATTCACTGGGTTTAGTTCAGACTTGCCACCAGCGTCCTTCTAGGGCCTGGACGGATGGGCCTGGGTAACACGGGGCCCTGTGTCTTGGGGCTCTGGCTCCCATCCAGACTCCCAAGGTGGGAGGAAACCTAGAGAGGACATTACCACCCTCCGCATGCCTTGAGATTTCCCTAAGAGATACAAAGATGTATAAATTGAACAGCCCTCAGGAGGTCTCCTTAAGACCCAGGAAGGTGCTTCTTGCAGGAAAGGATGGTGAGCCCAGCAATTTCAACCAGTGAGACCTGAAAGCAGCAGTCTCTCCAGCTGGGCAGGCTCCCAGTGGCCTTTCTCAGAGGCTCCTCTGCACTGTTACATGAGCAGACACCATCACTCCCACCCCCACTGCTGTGGAGGTGGGAAACACTTGGAATCCTGAGTCAGAGGCAAGGTTCCCCTTCACTTTCCCTGGAACAGCAAGTCAAAGATGCAGCCGGCAGTGTATTTGGAAAGGAAGGGCAACTGGAAAGTGAAAAAGAAGAGTGCTCATTTCCTTCCCTACCATCTCTTTTATTTTAAAAACATTTTATGTATTTAATTTTTATCACACCATGTGTGATGCACGTTCATTGCAGAAAATACATGTTATGGAAATGAAGTTTATTATTATGAGTGTTCCTCCCTTTTTTCTCTCCTAACTTACCCGTCCACCAAAAGATTTCCAACTCAGAATCCAACCCACTTTCCCACTTTCCAGTTTAGAGGGTTCAGTCTTTGCCAGCCCAGTTCCTGGACATTTTGTGATGCAGAATCAGAACTGGGGGGAGGGAGTAGTTAGAGAAAGATGTAGAGTCTGAGAGGCTGGGAAAAGGAAGGACTTGGGCAGAGAGGCTAAACTGATTTAATTAAGAACAAGGAAGGAGAGGGAGAAGGAAAGTTAGAAGGGAAAAGTAGGAGGACTTTTATGAAGTATTGCTATGGGGCATTAAGTGGACTCCCCGTAATTCCCCAAGTAGAGATTGGAATAACTCTGTATTTTCTGGCTCCAGGATCATAATTCCTTATTTGCAATTCTTTATTGCAAACCTTGTAGAGCTTTGACCATGTAGAAATCCAGCACTTATTAGGGTTCCCTAAAGGAAAGTACAAAATATCATTATCCGATAAGTGAAAGAAAATAGTCAAGTATTTATCCTGCCTTTTTTTTTTTTTAAACAACTATGATTAAGCCTAAGTTCATCATTGACAAATTCTGGCTAACAAATGCAAATGGAATGATAGAATTACAAAATCACCATTTAGTAACCTCTAATGAGGTAATAGATTTAGAGAAGGATCATCAGTAATCCAGGGATTCCTAAAAACATTGGGTGGTGAAGGATGGAAGGGAACTTTATAATATCAATAATACTTGAACTCACCAATTAATTTTAACATCACAAAAAGAGAGACGCCCAAGAAAACAGAAAACATATGTTCATATAGAAACCTGTATATAATGTCCATAGCAGCAGCATTATTTGTAATAGTCAAAATGGAAGCAACCCAAATGTCCATTAACTGATAAGTAGATTTTTTAAACGTGGTATATCCATACAATGGAATATTATTCAGCCAAAAAAAGGGGAATGAAGTACTGATACATGTTACAACATGGATAAACCTTAAAAACATTATGCTAAAAAATATTATGCTAAGTGAACGGAGATACCAAAGGCCATGTATTTTATTGTTTTATCTACATGAAATGTCCAGAATAGGCAAATCCATAGAGACAGAAAGTAGATTGGTGGTTGCCAGGTGCTGGGGGGTGGGTGGAACAGGGAGTGACTGTCAATAGGTACAGGATTTCTTTAGGGGTTGATGGTAATGTTCTGGAATTAGGTAGTGGCAATAGTTGTACAACAGCGTGACTATATTAAAAAACCACTGAATTGTACACTGTAATTTTTATGTTATATGAATTATTTTTCAATTAAAAAATAATATCTAGAAAATTAAAAAGAGAGAGAGAGAACCAAAAATTATGTCTCTTGATATATTGCAGAAGCAAGTACATAGCATGACCTTAAAAGTGAACCTGAATTTGATCAAACCTCTAGGTATACAAACGAGTTTGGGGTCTTCCCTGGTGGCACAGTGGTTAAGAATCCGCCTGCCAATGAAGGGGACACGGGTTCAAGCCCTGGTCCGGGAAGATCCCACATGCTGCAGAACAACTAAACCCGTGCACCGCAACTACTGAGCCTGCGCTCTAGAGCCCACGAGCCACAACTACAGAGCCTGCCTGCCGCAACTACTGAAGCCCACATGCCTAGAGCCTGTGCTCTGTAGCAAGAGAAGCCACCGCAATGAGAAGCCCGTGCACCACAACAAACAGTAGCCCCCACTCGCCTCAACTAGAGAAAGCCCACGTGCAGCAATGAAGACCCAATGCAGCCAAAAATAAATGATAAAAATAAAAATAAATATTAAAAAAAACGAGTTTATAGGAAATTCACGGGATAGAAGGACATAGTAAACAACATTTTGAGGGGGAAAAAATGCAATCCGTCAAATCTAAAAGTGGGGAATTCTTCAGGACAAGTACCTTGGTTTCTTCAATAAATAAATAGCAAGGGAAACTAATATGAATGAAAAGAAACTTAAAAGACATATCAACAAATGAAAAATGTGGGTTTTTTTAGGTCTTGATTCAGACAAAGAAACTTAAAAAATACTCATAAAGATATATACTGAAGTATTTTCAGATGAAATTAGGTAATGTCTGGAATTTGCTTCAAAACAATCCAGTGTGTGGTGGCAGGGAGTGAGGGAGGCGGTGTAGACAGGACAAGACCAGCTGTGAGTTGACAGGTGTTGAACTGATGGTTAGATACAGAGATGTTCATTACACTACTCCCTCCTACTTTTGTGAATGTTTGAAAATTTAAACACACACACATAAAAATGAGGCTTGATTTATCCATGAAATTGGGACATATTTAAAAGTTATATATTATTTGAAGGAAAATGGGCTAAGATCAAATAATTGAGTTTCAGGTCACTTGTGCTTTATTGAAAGCTGAAATTAAAGAGCATGTATAAAATCTGAAGTGACCAAATTATTCTTATCATTATTGTTATTATTGCAATAACTAAATTGGAAATGGAGCAGGGGGACCAGGACCCTCCCAAGGAGGCAGGAAGCAGTGCAGCCTTTCAAACACCCAGAAACACAGTCAAACTAAGTTGTTGGCCTTCTGGCCCCAACCTGCTTTTCCAGCCCCGTTTCTTGACCCCCCTCCTTTCCTTGCTTTCAGGCCACACCACCATTAATTCACAGGTTCCTGAACACCTTGACTTCCTTGCCTTTGTACTTGTTATTGCCTCTGCCTGCAAATCCCTCTCCTGTGAACACCCCGTCTTCCTCCTACACCCTGTTGCCTCCTCCTTCATAGGATTAGTCACTCCCTGCTCCATACACACCTCTATCACACTGTGAGGCAATTATTTATTTCTAAATCTCCCCCCACCCAATTCTGTGATGGCCCAGACTCTATCTTGTTTATCTCTGCATGCTCAGGGCCTGACAGAAAGCAGGTAGCATTTGGTGAATGTGTTTTGGATAACAGACTGACTGAGTAACTGAGGAGAAGCATAGACTTTGGATGGCCCAGCGCTCCGTTTGGCCCCAAGAAATTTACCCAGACTTGGGCTCTCTCCCATGATATGCCTGCTAAACTGGGGTACAACAAAGCAAACAGTCTGATCCAAGAATAAACAACAAGACCACCTGGTTAACAACAACCCAGTTATAAGCAAAAGAAAGAAGTTTAAGAGAAAAACTTGGAGCCTAGTACTATGCATGAATTGTGTATTGGAAATGGGGACAGAGAGAGAATTTGGTGATGGGGGCAAGAGCTCAAGAGTTCTGTGAGAAATAGGGTGGCAAGCTAATAAAACAACACTGCTTTCTGACTTTTAAAAAACCTACAGCCCCCAAATGCAGAAGCCAGCAGCAGCTCCCTGATGCTTCTATCCTGCCAGCCCCAACGGACAATCCACCTACAGGGAATATTAAACAGCCAACCTGTGTCCTCTCAGCAAAGAACCTAGAGCCCTGAGTCACTACAAAATCTTCCCCTTCTTTTCTTTTTAGCACTCTTAACACCTTACAACTAAGGAGCAGATCTGTGCAGGGGGAGAAAATACTCCATCAGAGGACCTTCCTAAAGATGACTACATCATACCAGCTTCTAGAAAATAATTATTTGCTTACCTAGTCTTATTTTTTCTTTTTCTTTCATAAATACTTTCTTCTGATGATTTTTTAAAAACCTGCTTACTTGGAAAATACAGAAAAGTACACAAAATGAAATTAAAATTTCCCATAATACCATCAGAAATAACATTAACATTTGATGTATGCGTGTGTGCATTTTATATAACTGGAATCATGTCATATAGAGTTTTATATATTTACCACTTAGTAATATATTGTGGGTATTTTTTTAGGTCAATAGTTATTTTAGAACATGATTTATAATGACTGCCTAGTAGTCCATCATATAACAATTTACTTCAGCCATCAGCCATAGGACATTTATGTTGTTGCCAGTTTTTCTCCATTACGAATAATACACTGTAATTAACAGCAATCCTGGAAGAACTGCTAGGTCAGAGGGCATGAACTTTTTTTTAAAGTAATTTATTTACTTATTTATGGCTGCATTGGGTCTTCGTTGCTGCACGTGGGCTTTCTCTAGTTGCAGAGAGTGAGGGCTACTCTTCCTTGTGGTGTGTGGGCTTTTCATTGTGGTGGTTTCCCTTGTTGCAGAGCACGGGCTCTAGGCACGTGGGCTCAGTAGTTGTGGTTCGTGGGCTCTAGAGTGTAGGCTCAGTAGTTGTGGCGCACGGGCTTAGTTTCTCCGCGGCATGTGGGATCTTCCTGGATCAGGGCTCAAACCCGTGTCCCCTGCATTGGCAGGCAGATTCTTAACCACTGCGCCACCAGGGAAGCCCCGGCATGAACTTTTATAAGGCTTTTGGTGCATGTTGTTGAATTGCCCTCAAGAAGGCTTATACCAGTTTATTCTCCCTCCATCAGTGTGTGAGACTTTCGTGCATCCAAGGGCTATCCCTCAATCTACCATGTGTGAAAAAGGTAAGGTGTTTCTATATTTCTCATAATTAGTATATATTTTGTAATCAGAAAAAAATTCATGTTCTTTTTTTAAAGAAAAAGAAGTTTTCCCCATTAAACAGATGGGAAACCGGAGGCCCATGGATGAATAACTTTTAAAGTCTTGCTTTTTGAAGCCTGACAGTTGGGTCTGAGGAGATTGAAAAAAAGTGTTTCTGGATAGAACCAAGATGCTTCTGAGAAGAAAATTCTAAGGACCTTGGCAGTTTCAGTAGCCAAGAATGAAGTCCGGCTCTGAAGAGAATGAAAGATGACTCTGAGGAGACAATTCAGGGGAGTCATCACAAATTTGAGGGGACAAACTTGGTTCTGAGGCCGCTGGAATGGGATCGGAAGCAGTCACCACTCCAGAGTTTCTGTTTTACAGAGACTTGGGGCAATCAAATTTGCATTTGCATCATTCATAGGATATTGAGAACACTCCCCAAAGTACTGCTTGGCCTCATCACTGATCTAAGAAGACTTACAAATGGGCCAGATCAGGTGGACCTTAGAGTATTAAATAGGTGGTTCTGAGAAGACAGTTTAAGATGGATGATTGGTGTTGAGGTGACTGAAAACTGGTTTTGATAAGGCAGCTGGAGATTCGGTTTGAAGTTTGAAGGAATTCAAAGTTGGTTCTGGGCTTCCCTGGTGGCACAGTGGTTGAGGGTCCGCCTGCCAATGCAGGGGACGAGGGTTCGTGCCCCAGTCCGGGAAGATCCCACATGCCGCGGAGCAGCTAGGCCCGTGAGCCATGGCCGCTGAGCCTGCGCGTCCGGAGTCTGCGCTCCGCAACGGGAGAGGCCACAACAGTGAGAGGCCCGCATACCGCAAAACAAAACAAAACAAAACAAAGTTGGTTCTAAAGAGATTCAAAGGTGTTTGGCAGGCTGGGATGGTTTTGTTTTTTGTTCTCCCAGATCCCCTCCATATGCCCTGGACCAACTTAACCCCAGTAGGTGCTTCATTAATTTGTTCAATAAATGAGGCCCAGTTTGGTTCTCAGGAGTTTGGTCTTTGGATCTGAAAAGACTCTAGGATGAGAAGCTGGTTATGAGCAGAAATGAGCTTCTGAGGAGGCTGAGATAATTTTCTCTGAGGCGGGCACCCACTTATGGTTCTGTGGAAATGGCTACTTCTGGGTTTGTCTGGGAACTCAGGAGGCACTCAGATCCAGGTGGGCAGCCTGATTTACCTGGGTCACAGGGCTGGGAGAACACACTTGAGGAGAGATTCGTTTCCAAGCATTTGCCTCCCCAGATTTATTAAACCCCCTCCCTCCAAATGAGTCCCAAGTGAGAGTCTTAGGAGGGCCTCACCCCTCACTATCCCCAGGCCTGCTCTTTGGACTCTAGTTTGCAAATCAGCATCATGATCTTAGAGGGCTGTGTTCTCCCAGCAGAGAGGCTGGTCAGAGCCCAGGCCAGGGCAGCCAGCAGGAGAGAGGGCTCAAGAGGGTCACCTCCAGGGAGGGAGGACAGGTCTGTAGGACGGAATGAGCACTGGGAAGTCTACCTGGGGAATGGGCACTCGAAGACAGGGAAGGAAAAGATATTAAAAATCTAACTGTAGGGAAGTATAAAGGGTTTAAAAATAGCTTTATTGGGCTTCCCGGGTGGCGCAGTGGTTGAGAGTCCGCCTGCCGATGCAGGGGGCACGGGTTC
>NW_021145919.1:12703-34333 GCF_002837175.3 Physeter macrocephalus | reverse complement strand
CCGCCTGCCGATGCAGGGGACACGGGTTCGTGCCCCGGTCCGGGAAGATCCCACATGCCGCGGAGCGGCTGGGCCCGTTAGCCATGGCTGCTGAGCCTGTGCGTCTGGAACCTGTGCGTCTGGAGCCTGTGCTCCGCAACGGGAGAGGCCACAACAGTGAGAGGCCCGCATACCGCAAAAAAAAAAAAAAAAAAAAAAGCTTTATTTACATACCATAAAATTCGTCCATTGTAAGCATACAATTCAATGACTTTTAGTAAATTTACAGAGTTGTTCAAACATCACAGTTCATTTTTAGAACATTTCCATCATCCCCAAAATAACAATCTGATTTGCAGTCAAGATCTACTCTTTTTTTTTCTCTTTTTAATTTATTTTTGGCCGCGCCCCTCCGCATGCGGGACCTTAGTTCCCCCACCAGGGATCGAACCTGCATCCCCTGCAGTGGAAGCAGAGAGCCTTAACCACTGGACAGCCAGGGAAGTCCCTCAAGATCTACTCTTAGCCGGAGCCCCTGGCAACTACTAATCTGCTGTCTCTATAGATGTGCCTTTTCTGGACATTTCATATAAATGCAACCATACAATATGCACCTAACTTTTTTTTATTATAATGTCTTTAAGGTTTATCCATGTTGTAGCACACATCCGTATTTTGTCCCTTAATGATTGTAGAGTGGTATTTCGTTGTTTGGATCTACCACATCTTATTTATCCATTCACCAGTTGAATAGACATTTTGACTTGTTTACACTTTTTGGCTCTTATGAATAATGCTGCTATGAATACTCGCATCCATATCTTTTTGTAAACATGTTTTCATTTCTCTTGGGTAGATAGCCAGGAGTGGAATTACTGGGTCGTATGGTAAGTGTATGTTTAACTTTATAAGAAATGGCTAAACTGTTTTCCAAAGTGGCACCGTTTTACATACCTACCAGCAATGTATGAGGGTTCCAGTTTTTTCACATCACCAACACTTGTTATTGTCTGTCTGAAAAGGGTAACTGTTAAGGATAATTTTCTAAAATAAAGCAAGTCACCCTCTCCCCACACCAACCCCAACATATACCCAGGCAGGCAGCAAGTGCCAGTTTATCAGAGTTGGGAACCCACCTTCTGGCCCCCACTGCCTTTTCACCCTCAGCCTGCTGCACAGTCCCAGGCTCCCTTGGCCCTAAAAGGAGAGAGAAAAGATGTAGTTGCAAGACTATCTCAGAACTGACGGGTGGGAATGTAGTAGGATAGGGTTTGTGATAACTAGTGAGTGAGTGGGGCCCATGTTCTAGAAAATCTATCCAGGTAAGATCTCCCAGGAGACAGTAACAAAATGCAACGTGTACAGATAACCTCTCAGGACTAGTCTCCCGGGACAATTTCCCACACCATCTGATCTTAGCCCCTTCCTCCTTCTGCGGTACGGGCACCTCATCAGTGTGTGGCCCACCATCCACCAGGCACCTTTTCTCCTTAGAAAAGTATTGCTTAGGGCTTAAGGACATTTGCCAAACTGGATAAATAATGACATATAAACAAGCATACCTTGTTTAGCCCCAGACATATTACCAAGAAGATATAAACAAACAGGAGGGAGTTTGAAATAGAGCAATAAAGATGATGAAGGGGCTGGCTCCGTTTCCATGCAGAAAGATTTTTTTTTTTAACATCTTTATTGGAGTATAACTGTTTTACAATGGTGCATTCGTTTCTGCTTTACAACAAAGTGAATCAGTTATACATATACATATGTTCCCATATCTCTTCCTTCTTGCGTCTCCCTCCCTCCCTATGCAGAAAGATTAAATGAAGCAAAAAATTTTTAGGAGTCTGGGCCCTGACTCTATGAGTGGGGGGGGGAATTGGGTGATTATTGCTTTGAGTAAGAGAGAGGGGAGTAAACGGGGACGTGGTGGGAAGAAGGTGCCAGAATGGGGGGGCTCTGGAGTGAATGGGCCCACAACCACACAAAGACTTGTACTGACATGCTCAAAGCAGCTTTATTTCTAATAGCCCCTAAAGGGAACCAACCCCAACGTCCATGCCCAGGTGAGAAGGTGAGCAAATTGTGCTATAGCTGTGCAGTGGAATACTGCTCAGCAATAAAAAGGAGTGAACTATTTATACACGCAACAACATGGATGAATCTCAAAATAACAATGCTAAGTGAGAGAACCCAGACCAAAACGAGTACATACAGAATTATTCAACTTGTATGAAACTCCAGAAAATGTGAACTGATCTATATAGTGACAGAAAACAGATCAGTGGTTGCCTGGGGACAGAGGTAGAAGAAGGAAAGACGTCCAAGGGGTATGAGGAAAGTTTTGAAGGTGATGGATATGTTCATTATCTTAACTGTGGCGATGGTTTCACCTGTGTACACATGTCAAGACTCATCAAATTGTACACTTTATATGTACCTCAATTGTATTTACATCAGTTTTTTGTACTTTTATATGTACATCAAGTGTACCTCAATAAAGTTGTAATATAGCAGTAATAATAATAATAAACAACCGAAGTACTGAGGGGAATGGACTTATGGGAGGGCTTCCTGAAAAAGGAGATGAGATAGTTTTACTTGGATCTGAGAAGCTGAGCCACCAACTTGACCTAAGAGAACCTATCGAGTAAGCTTTGCCTCAAAAGGCTCTCCTAGGTTCTAGTAATGGGAAAAGGGAGATGGGATGAAAAATCACTGAAGTGGAGGGCTAGATTTGCTATTTGGGTGCAAAATCTTATTAGCACCCAAAGGCGTATGGGTAGAATGTTGAAATCTTATTTGCTCAATACCTGCTTCTTTTAGACTTGGTCTCATTCCCCTTAGGACCACTGGGATCTCACTCTGCCCAATCTTCCCCTCTCAAACTGCATTAAGTGTGGCTGCACCAGGGAAAACAGCAGAGGAGAGAGGGGAACATTGGAGAGAACCCCTCTGACTCCATTGCACCCGTTCCTGACTCCATTTCTTCCTGGGGTGTGGGAGCTGTAAGTGGGGGCAGGTAGAAGGAAGCACACCTCAAACCCAGCCTGACAATAGAAGCTAAGCTCTGCCTTTCTGAGTGCTTAGAATCTTTCAAAATGAATGAGGCTGAACATTCCTGAAATTTAAGAGAAAAGAGTACTTCTCAGATACTAAGAGGTAAGGGTCAAGAGTCCTTAGGACCTGGTTTTCTTTTGCTTCAGAATTGAAACCTGTCCTTCGCTGGCCGAGTTCCCCTGCCCTCTCTCCTCTTCCACCCCATTCCTCTCTGTCCCCCTCCACATCCCTGAAGCCCTAGACAATGTCCCCAGGTAGCAATCAATCGTTCAACACTATCTGGGTCCCTTCCCAAACCTCAGCCTTTATGATGATGCGAGTTTTTATCAGCACGGCCCTGTGCCCTTGGTTTTAGATTTCCCTCAGAGGAGCAGGAGTTAAAATGCACACTTTCCTTTTTCTTTATACTATAGGACCTTAAAACCAGGCAATTATTGAGTCTTGGACTATTTAAACCATGCAAAGAAACTTAAATTTCAACTGTCAGAACCTAAAGAAACCCTGGTGACAGGACTAATAATAATTAGCTGGCAGGCTTGACATCTGCATCAGAATCACCTGGCATGCTAGTTATCAAGGCCAGTTCCAGGACCCCATTCCAGACCTCAGGAATCAGATGCTCTGGGAATGGGGCCTGGGAATCTGATTCTGATGCACTGTAACAATGTAGGAGACCCTTTGCTTTAAAGCAACAGAGTGAGTCTCTTTGTTCCTTCTTTCATATTTTATTCTTGCCATGTTTTTTTTTTTTCTTGGGAGCCTGGGATGAGAAATTCTTAAGAATGTGTAACAGGCATAGACTTGTTTTCCTGGGCCTAGAGTAAGATGGGGAGGGGAGGTGGGGCTGGGAAGAGGTGTGCCAATGCAAATATTGTCCCATAAGGATGTGGCGATTTTGCCAGGAAGCTACAGGGATGTGCCCGTTGCTAGAGAAGGTGGCTTGGTTCCCCGTGTTCCAGGCTGAGGAGTCTGGTGTCATGGGAAAGGGCAGAGATCAACACTGCTGGTGCTTGAGGGGTAGAATGGAAGAGAAAGAATTGGGTTGATGCCAGGGGATTGCTGGAATTCCCCTGGCTCCGGGAGAGGTGTGGGTTGGTAACCAGGGAGACCCTTAGAGGGAGGAGAAGGTGTGGAGGTAGGTTACACTTCGATTTCATTCAGGGCCTGATATCCATACTGGGTAGAGGGGATACGTCATTGTCCTTGATTTTGGGGTCAGAAGTTGGGAAGGGAGCCAAGGCTTGGGAATTCCAGGACACCAAATCTATTGCACCCATCTGACCAATGGAAGGTGGTGTCTTGACCAATTCACAGAAGACTCATATCAGGGTTGGAGGTAGTGCTTCCATTCAGTAATCCATCCATCCATCCTCCCTGTCTCACACACAAAGCAAGCCAATAGGGCTGACTTCCACTTACTCTGCCAAACTCAACTTTTCCACCTTTCCTAAGCCCCTGGGTGGGTTGAGTGTCCTTCGCGGTACTCCCAGAGAGCCTCATGCTTGCCCATGTTATATGACCTAGCACCATGTTATAATTTTTGGCTTCATCTTTATCTCCCCAACTGACAATGTGCATTGTTGTCGTGGCCAGCTCAAGGCCTCTCACAGAATAGACAGATGCTCATGAGCCCAAGAGAATTGCACCGGCTATGAGTGTGGACCCTCAGGGGGCTGGGGCCAGAAGAACCTAGCACTTTAGGCCTCCTACATAGTGGGGACAGACTTAGTCTAGGTGGAACAATAGACACCAGGCCAGCCTCCTGCCCACTCTGCCCTGTGTCACAGGAAGCTGCCAAGGATCACAGCTCTAGCTGGCAAGTAATGAGATTTTTTTCCTGGAAGGATTCTTGGCTTGATAACTGGTCCTTGCCTCTTCTAATCTTCTTCGATACCCTCAGGCTTCTGGGGACATGGAGGATGGGAGGGAGAGTCTGAGGCAGCCCCAGCTTTTACTGCTTCCCAAAGACTTCTGCCCACCCCTCATCTCCCCCAGGTGCATAGGGCAGGGATTCCCAAGAACACAGAATTTCCCGATCCTGGGTAGAGATGGGGGCAGGGCTGGTCAGACATTTGGGGCTAGAATGGTGCTGCCTCTGGCCACACATGTTCCACCTCTACCTCTGGCCTTTTTTAGCTGTCACTAACCAAGATAAGCCTGAAGCCCACCAGACTGAGGAATGGGCCCAGTATCAAGAAGAGGAGACCCAAACCCAATTCTCAAAGAATTCACTCCAGCGACACACAGTGGGCATGTCTCTGGTTGGAATATCCTTGTCTCTGGAAAAGCCCCTTAAACCCCTCAATAGAGATGGCTACTGCAGAGGCCTCCCCCTAGCCCAGGAAACACACCCAACCACAGCTATTTTATTTTCCTTTTAATTTTTCTGAAGGATATACACCACATATCCCATGGGCAGTAAAGCGCATTCAACGTGTTTATAAGCCAAACAGTCACTTTGTTTAAGCAAACACAAGTACAAAGTAAAATAAAACCACAAAATAATGAACTGCATGTTCATAACATACAAAAATTGCCGCCTACTCAGTAGGTAACTACAACATTCCAACTCCTGAATATATATATAAATTTACATTTTCAGTTAAAAAAATAGACTTTTGAGAGTTCAGATTTTTAGATTTTGTTTTCTTACATTCTGGAGAACTGAAGCTCAAGCTCAGCCCTTTTCCTTATTTTGCTCCCAAAGCCTCCCCCGAATCACCACTCCTTGCCCCCCTTAAGGCTAGAGGTGAGCACATCCCTCACAATTGCACATGTCAAGCCGTCAGCAAGGCGCATCACACAAAAGGCACCAAGACGTGAAACTTTTTAAACCAAAAGGACAAAAAAAAACCTAAACCTTTCAAAAAAGGAGAAAAACCAAGCCATATTTTGCCACATGTGAGAGTACAGTCGGGCAATATTTACAAAAGGTTAACAGAACAACACTCTGAAACATGCTCTGATTAACACCGAGAATTGCTGTTTCAAAAAAAGCTTCAAACTTAATTGTCACAGCATCATCACAAAACAAAGGATCACTATTGGTTTGCTTGGCTTTTCTTTTTTTTTTTTTTTTTCCCCAAAGTGAGGATCTAATTCCAAATAATACAATAGAGTATGCAAATTATTTCACATCAAGAGTACCCCAAGAAAAACAAAATCCATGGCACAGACACTGTACAAGAGTACAGGGCTGGACTCTGAGGGGCCCAAACCCCATTTTGCCAACTTGATTTTCTAGCATTGAAGGGAGCAAGGGATCAGGCATACGATGGAGATGATACTGAAATGATATATCCAAAATCCATGCAAATCAAGTTCTTTGGATAGAAGTGAAGACCTTGCACATGGCTGTTTCAGGCAGCTGAAGTCAAAGGTAGTAAGTAGGTCCTGGGGAGGAAAGGGAAGTGGACAGAAAGAATTGTTGGCCAACAGACCTTCCACAGCGACCCTGGGGTCAAGTAGAGGAGGATTTGGCTCTGAGAACCTCCATCTGATCTAAGAGGAGCCCCCTCCTACGGCCATCTCCTCCTCCCGTCCTTTAAGTCTCTTGTGTTTCATTTTCTCCCTTTTTCCTTTCCTTTTAGCAAATTTCAATTGTCCTGGGAGAAAACGTGGTCGTCATGTCCGAAAGCCCTGTGGAGGCGCTGAAGGAGTTGGTGACAGCTGAGGAAGGGAAGCTGCTGACCTGGGCGGGGAAAGAAGGAGGAACGGAGGAGTATGTGGTGGCCACGGAGGGTGACGGGAAACCACTGTGCACAGGCGATGGGTAGGTCGAGGAGCCAGGGGAGGAGTAGGAGGTGGGCACGGGTGATGGGTATGAGGTGGTGGCTGGGGATGGGTAGGAGGTAGCCACTGGGGATGGGTAGGAGGTAGCCACTGGGGATGGGTAGGAAGGGAGAGAGGAGGTAGCGGCAGAGGCCACACTTTTGTCTGCTTTCTTGTCCTTCTGCCGCAAGTGGATTTTGGTATGCCTCTTGCGTTCATCACTCCTGGCAAACTTTCTCCCACAGATGTCACAGGCGAATGGCTTCTCGCCTGTGTGGGTGCGGATGTGGGTGGTGAGGTGGTCGCTGCGGCTGAAGTTGCGCATGCAGATGCGGCACTGGAAGGGCTTCTGGCCGGTGTGGATGCGGATGTGGCGGGTGAGCTCGTCTGAGCGCGAGAAGCGGCGGTCACAGGACTCCACGGGGCAGGCGTAGGGGCGTTCATGGGGGGGAGTCTTGCTGGGTCGGTTGGGGTACTTGCGCATGCGGCTGGGTTTGATGAGCTGGGACTGGTAGGTGGTGTTGAGGGCCTTCAGGTCCTGGGAGCCCGACTGTGTGGCAAAGGCCTTGATGGTAGAGAGTGGAGTGAGCGAAGGCTGCTGGGTACGGCTCTCCAGGCCCTGGAAGGGTTTCTGGTCTGGGGTGCCCAGGCCCAGGTCCCCCTGCTGTTGTGGAAACAGATAGTCAGGGATCATGGGGACCTGGAAGCCACCCTTGGCAGCAGGATAAGCAGGAGGTGGGTACTGAAGCGCGGTGCCTGCTGAGCCTGGAAAGGCCTGACCTTGTGGCTCAGGGAAGATGTCGGTGTTAGGTGTGGGGAAGGTGGGTGCCGCTGAGTAAATAGGGCTGCTGTCATTGGACTGTACCGCACAGCTCAGGGGTGGGCTCTGGGAGGCAGAGGAAGAGGCCACTGGAGATGATGCTGAGGATGAGGTGGCTGGGGGGTTGGTCATGCTAACGAGGCCGCTGACCAGGCTGAAGAGGGGCTCAGGCCATAAGGTGTTGCCACTGTTGGGTGCAGGCTCCAGAGAGAAGCGGCCAGTGTAGGTGATGGGGGGCAGCCGGGTGGTTTGGCTGGGGTAACTTGTCTCCACTAGAACCTTCTCGTTATTCAGAGTGATGTCAGGAAAAGACTCTGGCAGGAGAGAGAGAGGGAGGAGGCCTGGTTACTGGAGAGCAATCACTGGAGGGCGAGGAGGACCCACGCTGCCAGGCGAGAGGTCGGGCCAGCTACCATTGACTCTTGAGCTGGTTAATAATTGATAGCAGCAGATTGCAATGTTCCTGGACCCGCTCCAGAGGCAGAACCCATTTCAACAACAGCTGATGCAAATACGGAGAATCCCCCTCCACTGCAGCTCCCAGCGTTCCGCAGCAGTCGCTGCGCGGGCGAGGGATTCCCGCCAGCACCCCCTCCGCCACCGCTAGTGCGCGACCCCTGCCCCAGGCTGCCGGTACATCCCTGGCCAAGGATCACGGTCCTTCCCTGGGGACAGGCGGCAGGCTAGCCTTTCTGGAGGCGGAGGGGGCGCAGCCCTGGTCTTCAAAACAAGCCCTCCCCCCACCCCCGCAGCCCCACAGCTCTCCATCCAAAACAAAAGCTGGCTCCCCTGCGCACCGTTAAGGACGAGGAGGGGGTGGGGGGATGTCCCCAGGCATTCCTCTAACACAGGACCTTGGGGATGAGAGGAATGGAAGGGAAACCCCACTTGCATCCCTGAAGTCCAGGAGCACTGCCGCGGTAAAGGGGGCGCTGCAAAGGCCGTGGGGAAGGACCAGACGCCAGGATGGTGGCGAAGGGGCTAGCCCTCGGCGTAGGCCACAGCTTACCTGCGGTCAGGTGCTCGTAGGGCTGCTCGCCCGCCTCCCCCTGAGGGTTGAAGGCGCCGCCGCTGCTGTTGCTGTTGCTGCCGCCCCCTCCACCTCCACCGCCCCCGCTGCTGCTGCTGTTACCACCGCTGCCCTCCGGGGCCCCGGAGGCACCGAGGAACTGGGGAGCCCCATTGCTCAGCAGCATCATCTCCTCCAGCTTAGGGTAGTTGTCCATGGTGGGCGAATGAGGAAAGGAGCCAAAGGGGTCGGAGATCTGCAGCGGGGACATCAGCTGCATCTCGGCCTTGGCTGCCGCCATCCCGGACTGGCGGGCTGGAGAGCTGGTGTTGGGGTGGGTGGGCGCAGCCCGGGGCAAGAGCTGCGGGGGACACCTCTCGGGGGCCTGGCCAGGTCACATGCGGGGCGCGGGGCACACTGTGGAGAGCGCAGGTGGGGTCTGCCGGCTCGCCCTCGCCGCCGGCCGGTGTAGACGCGGCGCGGCTGCCGAGGCTGGGGTAGGGGCCGGTCCTGCGGCGGAAGCTGGCGGCGGCGGCGGCAGCTGGCGGCGGCGGCGGCTCCCCGAGTTCTGCGCGCTGGGATCTCTCGCGACTCCCCGGATCCGCCTCTATTTGAAGGGTCTGGAAAGACATGGACCCGCCTCCTTCGTGACGTACATGGCCATAAATGGGAAGCAGGAAGCCCTAATATGGCAAGACCAGCCGGGAGGACCCGGAGTGACGTGAAGCCCCCTCTCCAAGAGCCATAGGCACTGCCATCCCGCACCCTGGGCCGGACGCCGGCTCTCACACCCTGGGTGCCCAGGCCTCGAGGAAGCTTAGCGCTCAAGCCACAGCTGAGGACTCCCGGACAGAAGCTGCTCCGTAGTTCCCGTTGTTGCCCCCGCCCCTTCCCTCCGCCTTCTTCCCTCCTCCCGGAGCCGGAAACAGCCGGGCCATATCTGGGCGCTCCAAATAAGGCGCTGCCCATATAAGGGTTGTTCCGGCGGGAGATCCTTCCTGCTCCTTATATGGCGTTTCCGGGTCGCTGCTTGCTGTTCCCTGGCTCCCTCCCTCCTCCCTGGTTCCGAGCTGGGAGCCCTACGCGCGCGCAAGAGCCGGGGACGCCCAGGCGGGGAGGGTTCCAGGCGCGTAGCTCTATGCGCTTCGCGGCTCCCGGCGGGGACTGGGCTGGGAAAGCCCGGGCCCTGGGCGGGGGCGAGGGCGAGTAGGACCTGGGTTCTGCCACCGTGATCCAGGGCTCGCCCGCCCACCTCTGGGACCGTGGGAGCCGGGCGGGAGCGAAGGGGAGGAGCTGCTGGGCTGGCCAGGGCAGAGGCCGCCCAGGAGAGGCGGGGCCCTGACCCCAGGCCTCGACCAATGGCATGGTGCCTTTCCAAGTGTCGCGGGGGAAACTGAGGCTAGGAAATAACGGCCAGATGGTTCCTGGGTTCCTTCCTGTGCGGTACGGTGGGCCATCTGCTTCTCCGCCGTCTGCCAATGGGGTGGGGCTGTTGGAGCCTGGGGATCCCTCTGCGCCACCCGAACCAAAAGGCTGTTCTCTGATCCCTCTGGGGAAGAGCCCACGTTTGGGTGGTTGGACGAGGTAAGCTTATTGCCTCTGGAGAGACCTGAGTGCTGTTCCCACCAGGAGCTGGTGGTCCCTGTGTTGGTGGGAGACTGTCCCACCTTTATCCAGAACAGGTGGAGGTGGGGCGGGAAGTGTGGGAATCTGAAAAGGAGGCTTCCCTGTGGACTGTCTGGGGACCCCAGGCTGGCTCGAAGAGAGGACCTGCTTAGCGGGTTGGTGCTGCCCTCTGGAGGTCCCTGCAGCTTGGTTCCCCCGGCCCCTGGCCGAGTGGGCTCTTCCGCCGCCGTCTTGCTCCCCCTCCCGGCTTCTGTGCTGGGCGCTGCGCCAGGCTGGGGGAGCCTTAGACGCAGTGAGCGCGAACTGAGCAGGCGCCGCATCCTGGGCTCCCCCTGCAGTCCCTGGGGAGCCGCCACAGCCGAGGCGCCCAAATCCCGGGCGGGATAACACTATCCTCCTCGAGCCAGGCCAAGGGCGAGGGTGGGAGGAGAGGGGAGTAGACTGAAATGGTTCCCGCATGTCTCCCGGGAGCGGGACGCAAACGAGGAAGCCCTCCCCGTCCCGTCCCCGCCCCCCTCCCCACAATCAAGTGCGCAACCCAAAGAGAACTGGAATTCCGGTAGGGGAAGTCTTCTGCTCTAGCTCTGAATCCAGGGGAGGTGGTGTTTTTCTGAATTTAAAAAGAAAGCAGAAAGTGTGTGTGTGTGTAAGGAGCTTGCTGACGATAGTGGGAGGGAAGGGGGCGGGTTAGGGTCTGCTTGAACCTAAACAGCCTCAGGAAGTAGGTGTCGGAGGGTTTAAATTGGGGGAGGGGGCGTAGCTATTTTGGGCATCCTAGACACACACACACACACACACACCCACACACTCTCTCTCTCTCTCTTTCTCTCTCTCTCTCACTCTCTGTCTCTCTGTCTCTCTCTCTCTCTCTGTCTCTCTGTCTCTCTGTCTCTCTCTCTCTCTGTCTCTCTCTCTCTCATAAAAATCGGCTTAAGGAATCCGGCACTGAACCAGGGCTCCCTCGTCTCTGTCCCTCGTCACTGTGCTCTAGGTCTGAACTCCCCATCCCAAATGCTAGGGGCCTGGTGGGTGTCCACTCCCACCGCCTACTGAGTTGTACATTAGGAGCAAGAGTGAGGCACCTCTCTGAGGCCTCCTGCTGGGCAGAAAGCCAGGCCATTCAGGGTCAGATGTCTTGTGTCTGAATGCCCATTTTGCTACTTCCTGGTGGGGTACCTTGGCCAGGATTTTTGTATCTTTCTTCAGCTGTAAAAAAGAGCTAATATTAATGATGCTCACATGGAAGGATTGTTGTGAAGACTGAAGCTTACGTGGACTGCCGTCTGTGAAGTCCTAAAGCACAGTGCCTGCCTTGCTGTTGGCATTCAGTAAACAGTGGCTATTGTTATTTATGACCCCCACAGGGTCACCCACAGCTCACCCACCCATCCTCAGCCTCCAAGCAAACCCCAGTGACCCTTTTCTGAAAAGTTGTACAGAGAAGGAGAAACATTCCAATTCTAACACAGGGGACATTGTCCTGAAGAGCTCATCTGAATCCTTCTTGCTGCAGTAGAACATCATTTCCTAGAGCAGAATTATTTCAACCTTGACTGTGCAGCAGAATCACTGTGGAGCTCTGAAAAAGAAAGGTTTTACCCTAGGCTAACTGAATCACAATCTTCCTGAGGTCATGAGGGCCAGAACTAAGCAGGCACTTTGTCCTAGGATCCTTCTTCTGTCTCTCAGGAGCTGCCCAGACTCCAAGAGCACATTTTCCTCCCCTAGCCTGGGCAAACCGGTTCCCCTATGATTCTAATGTGTAAGCTGACCTACGGTATCTTCAGGTCCTCACTGAAGCTGGGCACTCGAAATCCTAACAATTTACATCTTTTGCTTTGCATGTCCAACCTTTCTTTTCCTAAGTGCTCCCTGCCAGCTGTTTCCTCTGGAGAACCACCCCAATCCATGTGGTTGAGGGACGAGAACCCCATCCTAGTTCTAGGAGAGGGTATGTCACCCTTGCCTGGCCATCTGTCTAGGACGCTTCCATCCAGCAGTCCAGGAGCATTCCGTCTCCCTAGGCATAGCCACTGAGTCAGGATGGGTACATGACCCAAACCAGGCTAATGAGAATCTCTTCTTGGACTTTTTCTGGAACTCTTGAGCAAGGGGAATTCTCTTACCCGGGTGGTACTAAGCCAATGGAATGTAAGCCTGGAAGCCATCTTGCCATCAGGACTGGAGAGATTACCTGAGAATGAAGCCAGTGCAGAGGAAATTAGAAAATAGATTCACACATAGGGAGTAAGTCTCTGGATACAGCCTGAGCCTTTTAGTTACACAGGTCAGTGTATTCCTTTTTTATTTAATAAAACTTATTTCAGTTTCTATTACAACCTAGCAGGTTCTGATTAATACACCCATTATACACAACAACAAAAAACTTTTTTGAGGACTTTCTGTGGGCAAGGCCTGGGAATAAGGCCTAAGGCATAGGCCCCTGCCACTGAGAAGCTTACAATTGGGTAGAAGGGAGCCTGGATTCCACGTTACAAGAGAATTAAGAATAGGCAGCAGCCCTGTTAGCCCCCAAAAGTCAGTTACGCTACAGAACATAGAGGATAGGGGGCTGGGAAAGGACAAGGATGATATTTTGGAGGAGAAAGAACATGATGAGGAACAAACTTTGTGGTGAGGAAATGAGAGGCACTTTCAGGCCGGGGTTGGGGGGTGGGTTGGCCACGAGAGTCCATGTGTGGTCTGTCTAGAAAAAATGTGTTGGAGTAGAAAGTGTTTCTATTGGGAAGTAGGAGATACAGTTGAATAAAACATTCATTCTTTTAAAAAGAGGTTTATTGGCCATTGTGTGTATCAGATGCAGTGCTAAGGAGGAGGTGGCCTTTTCAACTCTGTCCTGACTCCACGGTATATGCCCCTGGAAGGCAGCTTCCACCCAGAAACAGTGACAACAGCTGGCTCAGAGCCCGTACACACTGCCCACCTTCGCGCTTGCTGTGAGGGGGCATGAGTGAGAAAGAAGCCTGGCGGAAAGCCTCCTCCTAGACAGGGTTATACTGCTGGTCTGCCTTCTCAGCAGTGGGGCTGGGAGCATCTGTGTTATCCCCATTCTCCTCTTGTCTGTCTTTTGGCCAATGGCACACTTGTTTGCTGTGACTGGGGGGACAGAGAGGGGAGGAGACATGGTGAAAAGAATTGGCCCCTCCCAAGGAGGGTTTGTGAGCACCCGACTTGTGACCAACAACCCAGATGGGACAACAGGTCTGGGGCCTAAAGGAAACCAAGATGGGAGAAGGAAGGCCCTGAGCACCCTGGCCCGGGTGTCATCGGGGCCTCAGGGGGGCTCAGGGATGAGTCTGGGACTCTCAGACCTTGCCTGCTGGGTGACTGATGCCAAAAACCCTGGAAAACGTGAGAGGCCCTCAGAGGGTCTGCAGGTCTGAGCTGCTTTCTGTGCTCAGACCTTCCTTGCAAACCAGAGAAGAGGAAGAGGCAGAGGTGAGAGCAGAACTGAGCTGGTCCAGGGCATCTGAGGCTTCAGGAGAAAGCCAGTGGGAACCATCATGCCTGACCCAGGGCTGAGCAGGCTGCAGCTCTCAGAGGAAAACAAGCCCTTTTCCATTGCCGCTTCCTCCTCCCCAGCCCCAGGCTACGTCAGCACCCACATGTGCTGCTCAGATCGTGGTTTGCCACCACTGTGGCCAGCCCAGGGGTCAGGAAGTGACTCTTACTTTGGTTCTGTCTGGGGTGCCTGTCACACTTTCCGATGGCTGATCGGCTCCGCTGGAAACGTGGAGGGCCTGGCCTTCAATGGGTCTGGGGGTAGCTCTGCTCCCACCCCAGGGAGGGTCTTTGGGGTGCAGAGAGAAGAAACCAGAGAGAAGAGGCCACGTATGGGGTGGGACAGAGGGTGCACTGAGAGGGTGGGGAGAAGTGGAGACATGGAGGAAGGGGGGAAATGAGAGAGAATCATCCCAGAGTGTTGTAGTGTGAAACCATCTCATCTCCTCCAATTACAGACAGGAAACCAGGTGCCAGAGGAGACCCTGAGTCCTAGGATAGGTGGAGAAGGGCAAGTTCTGAGACAGGCCCATGCAGAGTGAAGCTGAGGCCTCAGGAAGAGGGGGGTCCACTGGGCTCTGAAGAGGTGCTTGGCATGCACCCTCCAGATGGCATCCAGGGCTGCAGGGAAGAGCCCATGGAGGATTGGCCCAGGTGGGGGTCTGCCTGCGGGAGTTGGGGTCTGGGCTGCTGTCCTCAGAGTCTGCCTGAGGGGTCATGTGCCGGACAAAGTTAGGTAAGGCCTGAAGTGGAAGTCACGGAGGTGGCACAGAGGGGCCATTGAGGGAAGGAGGGAGTGGGTCAAGATAGACGACCTTTATCGTTTAGGCCTGCTCTCCTGGTCCTCTCTGCCCCAGAGTATCCAGCAGATGCAGAAAGGGGCTGCTGTCCCTGGACATCAGTCTCTCTGCCCTGTGCTGAGTGGTGCCTCTCCCAGGCTCAGGGCCAGCAAGATCCTGGGCTTAGAGGACGATCCATCCTGCCGTGGCTTCCTTGCTCCCCCCACCCCCAGCTGAGTGTGCAGCAAAGCTGGATGCAGAAATCTCTGGAAGCTCGTTGGGCAGGCAGAGGGAGGGGAGTGTTACATAAGAGCCCACTGATGTGCAGGAAGTCTAGAGCAGCCTTTAGATTAGAAAGGCAGCGTTCCCATCCAGCCCAGAAAGGCAGGAATAGCAACGGCAGTTATTTCTGGCCCTTCACCACCACCCAGTGCCAGGGCTGCTCAGCTTCGTGGTGGGTGAGCTTGGACTCTGCAGACCTGGGGGGAGGGCAGGGAGCGGGGACAGGTAGCCCCTGGGGTTACCCCACTCTGGTACTGGCCTCACCGTCCCCTCCCTCTAAACACCAAGATGCTGAAATTGGTGGTGGTGCTCATTTCCTCTGATTTTCCTTAATCTCTAGATGCATTCTCTATCCCCACCCCACCCCCAAGACACATTTACGACGTGACAGCCTCCGTGCTGAACACTTGACAGGCATTTGTCCTCACAATGCCTTATGAAGTAGGTTTCATTCTTATCCCCATTTCACTGAAGAGGAAACAGGTTCAGAGAGGGCAGGTGACTTGCTCAAGGTCAGAGAGCCCGGCAGTGGTAGAGCCAGGATTCCAATCCAGACAGTCTAGAACCCTCTAGCTGAACCCCAGCTCATCCCAAGAACTGTTTTCTGGGGCCCCAGAATGAATCAGACAAAGCTTTCATCTTACTGGGGTTCTTGAGTCAAATCGAATAGGGGAGGCAGACACGTGAACACATCATTTCAATTCATTCATTCAACGATTACTTATCACACATCTGCTCCACTCTAGGCATTAAAGATATAAGGAGAAGGAAGGAGGGTTCTCCCTTTTTTGCAGGTCATAGCCCAGTAAGGGAGACAGACAAGTAAACAAGCAATTTTAACAGTGTGATATGTGCTATCATGGGGGAAGCACAGTGACTGTGGGAGCCCCTAATCCAGCTCCCACCCACTGACGTGGTTCCCAGTCAGTCAGAGAGCCGACTCACCATTTAAAATAATTCCAGGAGGCTGGGTGGGGGAGGAATGATGGTGAGACCAGCCAGGAAACCATGCAGTCATCCAGGAGAGAGGGTGAGGTCTGGGTGCATCAGCACCAGCTATCACAGAGACTCTCTTCAGGGGCCTCCCAGTCAGAGGCAGAGAGCAAGAAAAACTGACACCCAAATTTACTGACAGGATTCTCAGCCCAAAGTGCATCCATTTCCCATGGTACGGAGGCAATAGGATAGTTAGGCTGGATGGAAAAGTCCTCTCTTTTTCCTCCTCTAATCATCACCCTATCTGGTCTACCCGTATTATGGGGAACGCTGTTTTAGGGCAAAGTCAAAATGAGTGACTGAAGAGGAAGCTGGCACCCAGAACCAGGGAGAAGAGCTTCACTTGGGCAGAGGCTGCACTTCTGTTCCTATCAGCAAAGGGAGGGGATCTTTGGAACTGAAAGTTTCCCTCTGGTCAAGCCACAGAGAGAGCCATCATGGCAGGATGACGATGTCTTTAGGCTGACATCGGACTCATTGCTTTTTTCAAAAATATATTGCAGTAAAATATACATAACATAAAATTTACCATTTTAACAATTTTAAGTGTCCTATTCAGTGGCATTAAGTACATTTGCAATGTTGTGCAACCATCACCAGTATCCATATGAAGAACTTTTTTTTATCATCCCAAACAGAAATTCTGTACCCGTGAAACAGTAATTCCCTATCCTGTTCCCTCCCCTCTGGCCCCTGGTAACCTCTGTTATAGTTTTTGTCTCTAAATTTGCCTATTCTAGGTACCTCATGTAAGTGAAGATATTTGTCCATAATATTTGTCCTTTTATGCCTGGCTTAGCATCATGTTTTCAAGGTTCATCCATGTTGTAGCATGCATCGGAATTTCATTTCTTTCTAAGGCTGAATAATATTCCATTGTATGTATGTACCGCATTTTGTTTTGTTTATCCTCTCATCTGTTGATGGACGTTGGGGTTGTTTGTACCTTTTGACTATTGTGAATAATGACTATTAGTGAGCAAGTATCTGTTTATGGATTCTGTTTCTATTCATCATTCATCTCATCTCAGCAATTACCAGAGGGATTAAAGTGAGATTTAAGAAGGATTTTCTGGTATCCTACTACCAGTGACCAAAGCAGCAGCATCTCCCTCTTTGGATAGTTTCCATAACTCAAGTCTCTTCTACCTCCTCTAATCCCACCCCTAGACTGGGGTAATGCCCAGAATGGCTGCACTGGTATTAGAAAGAGGCTTTACAGGGGTCACTCTGGGGTCATGGCTCTGGATGGTTTATTTTTAGGAGCTGGGTGGCAGGGGTCTCACGGTCTTCTCTTGGGCTCTGGGTACTTTTGCCACCACGACCCACCCCAGACCCAGACTTTCTCCTTTCCCTGGCAACATCCAGGCTGTCTCCCTTTTTCTCTCCCAGGCTAAATTGGGAGTGTGAAGCTGCTCTTCTTCCCAATTTAGCTTCTGAATTCAAGTGAGAACTGAATGTGGCTGGAAAGCTGACTCCCATCTGTGTGTGTGAGGGAGAGAAAAGCCGAGCAAGTGAGCATGAGCACATGTGGGGGTGGGGTGGGGTCCAGGCGAGGGTAGGTGATCTGGGCAGCCGCTGTTTAACGCAGACACCCATCCTCAGGTGTAGGCAAACAGCTCAGCAGAGAGGTGCTGAGGTTGGAAGGTTGGTGTTTTTCCAGGAGCAGAAGAATGCTGCATGGATATCATTCGAACATTCCAGAAAAATGTGCTGAGTTCTTATAGTGTGCCCGGCCCTGTACTAGCTGCTGGTGGACCACGTAGACCCATCACCTATGCCCTGGCTTTCAGTCCAGTGGGGAAACAGGCAATGACCAAACAGGGTGATGTATGCTGTCAGGGAAGAGAACAGAAGGCCACAGGGGCCTGGACTGGGTGCGGTGTCACATCTAAGCTGAGAATTGAAGCACATGCAGGAGGTGACCAAGTGAAGCAGGAGACCAAGAGTGCTTGGGCAGAAGGCACGGCGTGTTCAAAGATTTGAGTGGGCCTGGCTTCCCCAAAGGAGGACGCTGGCCCTGGGAGCCCACCAGGTGGGCTCAAGAGGGCCAAGAGCTCCCATCTCCTCCTCGTCTTCTTCTTCCAGGGAGAACAGAGACAGATGAGAATGACTGGGCCAGAGGAGTCTGGGAGCGTGTGAGTCGCTTCTGCTCAGGCTCTAAATAGTTGAGGCAGGGGGAGGAGGGAAGCCGCAGATCTCCTTCTGAGTCACCGCTCAGAAAGCTGGACCTGGCAGGTCCAAGATGGACATAGAAGAGAGGAAATGGGATCTCAGTTGCATCAGAGGAGACAAAGGAATCAAGAAGGGTCTCTGTTTGGTTTAACTTACTCCATCCTTTCCTGGGAGGCTGGCTGAGTTGGTCTCTGAGGAACCTGTCCTCTTCTAACCAAATGGCAATGAATCATGATCTGGCTGAGATAGGAACAGGTCGAAATCTTGGCAAAGAAAGACCTTCTCTTGACAGGAAAAGGAGAAAGCTCTCTGGGGGGGCCATGCATTTCTCTGTCAGCTCTCTAGTGAGTTCCCCAATGACAGGCACAGCTAAGGGATGCTGGTGTAAAACTTGCCATTAATATTTCAAGCAGCATTATTTATTGATCACTCATCTGGCTGGGACAAAAGGAGAGGGTAATACATTAGGTATTCAGGGCTGGTGGGGTCAGTTTGGGAAAGAGGTCAGGCAAAGGTAGGTCATTGAGGAGTCTCGGCCCTGGCTGCTGGAAAAGTACTTTGGGATTCCAGGGTTTGGAGATTAGGGTCTTTGTCTCCTTTTTCAGCCCTACAATACCCCAGATGAAAATAAGGGAAGGGGCAGGGGACAGGGACACGGGCAGGCCTGGGACTGCCACTGTGGCCATCAGGGAGATCATATCCAGGGAATTCTGCAGCTAGGTTAGCGTTCCTCTCTCCCGCCCAACCCGTCCCTCCCAAATTCCCTACCCCTTGCCACCTCTTGGGTCCCTCTCCAGACATGACCCTGAAATCAGCTCCAGCAGCCTGTCTACATGCCATTTCAGAGCCCAGGTTGGGTTCCTTGGGCTGTAGGGCCCTCCCAGGGTCAGCTTGGCAATTTCCCTGCTCCCAGGAGGTGCCTGATCCTCGCCCAAAGGGAGTACCTGCCCACTGGGTCTGACCATCTCCTGTGCACGCAAACTGGGGTTAGGAAGTGATTGAGAATCCACAGCTGTCCTATCCACCCACAAGGATGCTTTCTTCATGAACCTCCAACTCCAGGGAGTGGGGTATAAAGCATCCTACTCAGCAGACTGACTGCTGAAGGTAAGACAAGACTGTCCCCGGCAAGGGCCAGAGAATCCCACAGAGGGAGCGAGCTTCGCCATCTAGTGGGCTCTTTTCCTCCTTGCAGGCATCCCTCCCACCCGTCACTGCCTGCAGCCTAGATATGCGACAAGCTCTCAGGCAGAACCCAAATGGCTCTAAGACTTAAGTTGCCCTCCTCCTCCATGCAGGCCTGACCCAGCTCAGAGAGGGATAAACTGGGGGGAATGTGTGAGGGAGATGATCACATACTGGCTGATATTTAAGGCAGTGGGGAAGCCAGCAGTACCTTTTGGCCTGGAAACAGTCTCTCCCTATTATCCAGAATGCCACATATATGGGGACCAGAGCCCCCAGAGCCCCTCCTTCCTCTACCTAACCCCCTTTCCTCCAGGCTGAGCAAGGCTGGGCTCAGCTCTACTGATCAAGAAAGAGCTGGCATAGGCTGGAGCGGCGGCTACCTTTCCTCTGACATCACAGACTGGAAATCCCATTTTAAGCAGGTTCTCTGGGTGTGGGGCACACACAAGAAAGGGAGGGGGAGCCAGCTGAAGCAGCTTCAGGCCTGAGGCAATTTTAGCCAGGGACCTCAGGCCTGGAGGGCTGCCCAGTGTCCCCAAGATGGTCTGGGCATGGGTCACAGGGCTAGACCTCAGCCCCCACTCCAAAGCTAATCTCTCTTAATGCCCAATGGGAATCCAGTCAATGATCAAGCACTCTCCACATAGCTCTAGCCATACACCTGTTATGACTTCTCTTCCCCACTCCCCTGGCCTAGAGAGATCTATTGAGGCAGAGGGGAGACGGTAGGTGGTCCCAGGGGATGAGACAGCAAGGGGTCACATAGACCCAGATGTGTCTCCCCAGCCTCCTCCCCCACATTCTGTTTGTCACCCTCCATCTCTCCTCTCCTACCCTGCACCACAGGGGTCAGGCCCTGTGCCTAGTTCTAGGAGGTTGAATGTTTCCATGGCAACGGACCAATGAACGTGGAAATCTGAGCATGTTTCTGTTGACACAGGGAAACCCAGATGGGCACGGAGAGCCTGGCAATGTGGAATCTGGCAGTGACCTCCTTAGCCACTGGTCACTGTGAATGGAAGTGTGTTATCTGAGTGTGTGTGTGATATGCAGCAGATTAAGCTTAGAGAAGGCCTACCCTGCTTTCCTGGCCATATGGTAGCTGCTAGCTGGAGGCTGCAGCATCTTACTCTCTGGAGATCTTTCTAGAACAAGGGTGTGTCTCACCTGAATTCTACCCTGACACTTCCTCTCCTTTCTGATAGAGAAAGGGGCCAAATTGCCCAGAGGTCAGTGGTGAAAGGAATGCCATTCAAAGGTCTATTGACTGGAAGAATACAGGAAAGATGAAAAGGGCATCTCACACTGCCACCTCAGTTCAGGAGGTTCTTGGCCATCTGGCTCAAGTGTGGCAGAAGGACATGCCCTTGTGATGCCAGGAAAGGGAGAGGAAAGCCTAATGTAGGGACATTTTGCCAACCTTGGGGTCCAGGGCCTGGAGCTAGGTCCCCACTCACACCCCCTACCCCATCCCTGGTGGCTCTGCTTCCTCTGTTTTCCTTCCGCAAGGCTGAGCCGCTATTTCTCTTGCTTCCTTCACCCTCCCTCCTCCTCCTTCCCTCCCTCTCTACTCTTTTCCTTTGTCTCTTCCAACGCTGCCTCTGATCCTGTCATCCTTTCCCTTCTCCTGGCTTCTACCTCAGGATCTCATCCCCACCAGCTGTGCCCCTCCACCCCTGGAGACCTTGGGTCTACCTCCCCAGAACTCAGACCCCATGCGCTACAGCCCCCCTCCTCCTTCTCTCCTCCACCCCAGCCCAGCAGCTCAGGGCTCGACCCCTCCCTCCTCAGGCCACACGGGCCTGCCTCGTTGGCCCCAGCCCTTGGTTCCCTGTCCTCCTTGTCTGTCCCCAGGGTCAGACATGAACCATGGGGCTGGTTCCTCTTCTCCACCTCTCCCCTCATCCCACCTGTCTCCTCCTTTCAGTGTCTGGCTCACCATTTCTAGGCACTATGGGCATCCAATCTCCTGGCTCTGACCAGGAGCCCCCATATCCCATTCTCTCTTCCCTGGGGGCCTCATCATGATCTCTGTCCCTAGAGCTTACACCTGGCACTTTCTGTGAGGTACCAGAATGCGCAGGGGTCTCGGTAAGATTCTGAGGGACGGGACAACCTCTGAGGGTTGTTGCTCGCTCTTCCTAAGTCCTGGCCCCGCCTAGTCCCCTGGCTCTCTCTTTTTTTTTTTTAATTATTAATTTTATTTATTTTTGCTGTGTTGGGTCTTCGTTTCTGTGCGAGGGCTTTCTCTAGTTGTGGCAGGCGGGGGCCACTCTTCATCGCGGTGCGCGGGCCTCTCACTATCGCGGCCTCTCTTGTTGTGTAGCACAGGCTCCAGATGTGCAGGCTCAGTGGCCATGGCTCACGGGCCTAGTTGCTCCGCGGCATGTGGGATCTTCCCAGACCAGGGCTCAAACCCGTGT
>NW_021145919.1:0-11841 GCF_002837175.3 Physeter macrocephalus | reverse complement strand
GCGGTGCGCGGGCCTCTCACTATCGCGGCCTCTCTTGTTGTGTAGCACAGGCTCCAGATGTGCAGGCTCAGTGGCCATGGCTCACGGGCCTAGTTGCTCCGCGGCATGTGGGATCTTCCCAGACCAGGGCTCAAACCCGTGTCCCCTGCATTAGCAGGCAGATTCTCAACCACTGCGCCACCAGGGAAGCCCCCTGGCTCTATCTTGAACCTCAAAACCATCTTCCCAGACTGAACCGCCTCAAGCCTGTCTCTTACCTTGGAGATCAGAACTCCTGGGGTTCACAGTCTGGCCTCTTCCCCCCTCCATCCCACAGCTGAGCCCTGCTTCTCACTTGAAGTCCTTCCCACCTGTGGACTGGTAGAACAAGAACAAAGCACAGAGGCCAAAATAAATGAGGTGCCAAGAATTTGGTTTATTGGCTCATCCAGTGCGAAAGGTCCATTGGGCACCCTCTTTCCATGGATTTGGGAGCCCCCTGGCTCCTAATATCTTTTTCTTCTTCATACATTCCTCCTAGCCCTGACTGAAGCCACGGCAGAAGCTGGGGCAAAGTGTGGGGCAAAGGCTGGGCTCTGACGGGGGTCTGCTTACATGGGGCCTAGTCTGCTTGGCATAAGACGAGGACCCTAGGGGGAAGGAAGATGGGACCCCAGGTGAGGAGGAAAGGAACCAGCTCAGCAAGGGCCTCTACTGAGGGCTCTGAGGGGTGGAGCCCAGTCCAAGGGCAGGGCAGGAATGGGAGGAGGCAAAGGCAAGAGGATCAAGGGCAGAGGAGGAGGTGAGAGGCCCCTTGGAGCCCTACTCTCTCATGGGCTGGGGTCCTCTGAGGCTCAGAGAGTAGGAGGGAGGGCTGAGGGTGGGGGGAGGTTACCACTAGAGGGAAAGTCCTTTACTCAAAACCTCCCAGGCTCTAGACCCAGAAAGATGCACACACACGTACACTCTCACACACACACCCCTGGAGCCCCAGCTCTTTTCAGTGGGCACATGTAGCACACAGCCCTACCCAAGGCCCTCAGCTGCAGCTCTGGCCTGGCCCTCCTGGTCATTTAAGTGCACACTAAGCCCGTGGCCTCCATTCACAGCTTCAGGCCCAGAGCCCCTGCCCAGGTTCTCCGAGGCCTTCCCCACTCCCTCCCTCTCTCCCAGGGCCTTCAGGCCTGTCTCTGGTCATTCTGGGCTGTGACTGGCCCCCGACCCCGACCCAGGGAGAGCAGTGGGACCATATTAGGACTTCAGACAAGGGAATGGTCTTCAGCAAGGCACTGGGTGGGCGGGGGCAGGGCTGGAGCGGGGAGAAGAGCGTTCAGGCTCTGAGGAGCCCACATCTCCTCGAGTGGCTCAGTCCTCAGCTCCTGGTCCAGCCTCTACCCTCAGCCCCCACCGCAGGGCCTCCCTCCTCTTTTCCAAGCCCTTCCGGGGGAGGGGCCACTGGGCTGGCACCAGAGCCAGCCATCTGAGAGGCCCTAGGGCCTGCGAATGAGGGCTGCTGGCACAGTGTGGAGCTGGGGCTCTGCAGCCTGGGGCGGGGGGTGTGTGCCGGGGCCTCAAGCAGAGTCACCCCCCGCGGAGATCTTCTTCTTGGGCCGGGTCTTCAGTGTCTTGGAAGCCAGTGGCTGTGGGAAGGAGACAGGAAGACTGAGGGCTCAGCCTGGAGTCGCAACCCTTCGCCATTTCCCCAAGCTCTGGCCCAGCTCTCACCTCAGCTTTGGGCACTTTTTTGATGGATTTGGCCCTCTTAGGGGCCTTGTCTCCCGTGTCATCCTCAGAGATCTCTGTCCGGGGATCTGCCTGGTTCGTGCCTGACCTTAAACTCACGGCAGGGTCATCTCCTGGTTCGGGGAGGAAAGGAGAACAGCGGTCTGGCCTTTCTCCCACCTGGCCTCCTTGCCCCTGTGCCCCACGCCCAGCCCTGGGCCTGGCCTGTACCTAAGTCCTCAATGGTGTCCAGGAGGCTGCCAGGGCTGGGTCTGAGGCGGCCGTCGGGCCCCTGCAGGGGCAGCGCATCCTCGTCTCGGATCAGGGTCAGGTCCTGCATGCTGAAGCTTCGGAGCTTCTCTGACAGCACCCCCTGGCCCTAGGGTCACCACCACGCACCGGGAGAACCGGAGGAAGGGGCGGGGTGGAGATAGAGGTCACCGTGGGGCACTGGGCAGCCACTGGGCTCAGTGCTCTCCCCGCAGTGTCCTCACCCCGTCCTATGGCAGCACTGACAGGCTGGGGCCATGCTTTCCCTCTGGACAGATGAGGAAACTGGCCCGTTGGGTGGAAGTTCCTTAGCTGGAGGGTGTTAGAGGCAGGACTGGAACCCTAAGCTGCACAAGACCCCAAACCTTCACAGACCTGAGGACCTGGTGGATGCAAAGGGGCTTGGCCAGGGGGATGAGATGAGCAAAGTGGGGCCCTGGGAGCTGGGTCTGCCCCCATCTCACCTTGGCAGCAGCCGTGACTGCGGCATTAGCGGCCAGGTTCAGACCCCTCTTGCCCACCCTCATCATGGTCTCATAGCTCTTGTCTCGGGCCTGTGTGATGTACTCGTCGATCTCCTGAGGGGTCGGAGGGGAAGCAGGAAGAGGTGAGGGGTGGGCCCTGCTGGCCAGGCCCTGCCCTGCCCTTGTTCACACCTGGACAAAGGCACTGCTTGCCCCAGGAGGCCAGGGCCCTGCCAGATCACCCATAGGGAGAGCCACGAATGCACGTGGTTACAGGCACTGGGCTGCCTTGACCTGGGGCAGGTGGGAAGAGAGCTTCCCTCGTCCCAACAGACCTTCTCCTTGTTGGACAGTGTTGGGTGCACGAACTTGCGGTAGAGCACGCTGGAGCCTTTGGTGTAAGGGGACAGCAGCCATATCACAAAGGCAATCTTGAGCTCAAAGTAGAATGGAAACCTGTTGGGTGGAGAGAGGCAAGCGGCGGAGCCTGGGGCAGGGAGTCAGGAGGTGCGCTGACCCTCTGCATGACCCTGGCTGGCCCCCCATCCCTTAGTGCACTGAGGTCCCCATGTGGCTCAGGAGACTGGTCAAGGGGAGGCTCAACTGAGATTCCAAGTGGGAAGGTGAGAGGTGATCCCACAGGAATTCCCCGCAGTGGTGGCTCTCCTCACCCTCTTCTGACAGAAGAGTACCCACTCCTCTGTCCTGGGGTCAACACCATGGCGAGATCCCTAAACTTCTAGGTGCACTCTTGGGTCCTCACCCCATTCTTTTCCCGCCCTTCCTCCCATGAAGAAGCCGGGCTTCTCCAGCTGTGCTCTGGATCCACCCCTTGATGTTATGGCATGGTCCCTGCTTTTAAGGATCGTTCTCCATTCCCCAAGGCTCTTTCCCAGGCCACACACTCCTTCAGGTCTCCTCCATCCTCATCAAAGCTCCCTCCTTTGCTTGTGTCAAGAGGCACCTACACTCACTGTTCTCAATTTTTAACCCATTACTCTTTCCTAATTTGACCCCATTCAACTTCCTCTTCTGAAACTTTTCCTCAAAGGCCATAGGCCCTTGAAATCTACAAATACAAGGATGTTTTATCCTCTACCTCTCTGTAAAACTCTTTTCTTTTGACTTCCAGTGTACCTTGCTATATTAGTCCTCTCTTCCAAGAGGCACTTGCTCATTCAGTAAACATTTTTGAGCGCCTGTTGTGAATATACAGATGATTAGGGCATTCCGTGTCCTCAAAGGACATATACATAGTCTAGTAGTGCCTAGAAAAAGCCTTTGAAATACAAGCATCCAATGTTTATAAGATTGACTCATACGCCTATTTTACAAATAGGGAAACTGATGCCTAGGAAACTGTGACCTGCCAAGGTCACGGCAAGTCCGGCAGAAGCAGGTTTCCTGAATTCTGTTGTGGTGATTTGGCTACCACCAGAAAGAAATGTGAGGGTTATGTCTGTTCTTATTCTGCTGATCAAGCCAGGCCTGGATGGGGATTGGGGGGAGGGGACACCCAGGACCCCATGGAACTGTTGGGGAATTCCACCCTGGTTCTCAGTCTTCTGTTTGACTGGCTGTGTAGAAAAAGTCAGAGGCCCTGGCCCCTGAGATGCGGGGAGGGGATGCTAGATCTCACCAGGAGAGCACAATATCTGTGAGTGTCTCGGCAGTGGTGAAGAAGGCAAAGACGATCCAGTACATCATCCATTTCACCTGAAGGTAGAGAGGATGGTGTTGGCTGGGGCCTTGGGGGAACACCCAGGACCCAACCTTTGCCTGCCAACCATGCTGGAGGTGCTGTGGGGGACGCTCAGGACCTCAACTTTGCCTGCGTATCACACCAGGCCTGGAGGAAAGGAACACACAGGAACCTCCCCTGAACCAGGTCTCATTAGTGCTGACAGCATTAGTACAAAGTCACCCCCACCTGTCATGTGACCCAGTGTCCTCCCTGATCTCTGCCACGTGGGTTGGGTGGGAGATAAAGGGTCATACACTCACATATTCCTTCACGTTTTTTGTCTTCACGGCCTTGTAGGAAGAATAGGCTGGGTACAGGGTGCCAAAGATGAGCCTAGGGAGGCAGGCATGGTTACTGGGCCCCTCGGCCAAGAGCAGTAGCCTCTCCCTCCCAGCTCTGCATCAGTCCCTGGGTAGGTAAGGGGAGAATAGACAGAACTCCAGAGTGCCACATCAGCTGGACTGATGAACTCAGGTCAGGGGTTTAGGTCAAAGCAGGCAAGCCTGAGGTGATACACAAGCATGGAAGCCCCAGCCAGCTAGGGTGATGCCTCATAACACCCCCCACCCCTTTTTTTTGGCTGTGCCGCACAGCGTGTGGGATCTTAGTTCCCCGACCAGAGATCAAACCCGGGCCCTCGGCAGTGAGGGCACCGAGCCCTAACCACTGGATGCCAGGGAATTCCCCTGTAACCCTTTATTGTTCAGTTTTTCTCCAGCCCCTGAGGCACAGAAAGACCCAGAGGCCAGAGGGTCTGATGTGGCCTCTTCAGCCCTGATCCTAGTTTGTGCATAAGCATATCAGGGCTGGGGGTCTGGTCACTGCCACAGAGTTGTCTTCCTTCTTGACACCACTCCCATTCATACCCACCTGCCCTTACCCTCTACCTCCCTGTCGCAGAGCCAAGCTGGCTAGGGCCACCTAACAGGGTACTCTATCTGGCAGTCAGAGGTACCACTGTAGCCCTGGGGGCCTGGGGAGCAGAGGGCACAGGGGCAAGAGGCCCTGAGAGGGGCAGAGAGGTTTATTCCCCCATGTAAACACTTTTGGGAATAGGCTCAGGGTAGTGTGCTGGGCTGGAGGTCCTGGCTAGAGTGGAGTCCGGTGCTGATCCCATCAGAGATCACATACAGGACACAGGTGAGGGAAGGAGAGGACCGATGCAGCTCAGGGAGCTCATTCACACAAGAGAGAAGCAGACACTCGGAAGGTCACAGGGAGGTCTGAGGCCCCTGGATTCCCTCTGGGGTGGGATGGGGGAGAGGCAGGAGGGAGACTCTGGTGGGTCTAGAGAAAGCCAGACACAAGCACGTGACAGCAGGGAGGGCATTCTGGGGTGTCAGTCCCCCAAGGTAGAGGCTTAGGGGCAGGGACCTGAGCTGGGGCAGGGGTTGGCTGAGGCCCATGTGGAGCCCCTGCCAGGCCCAGCCCCTTGACAATGTGTGGTACTGCCTGTTCCCCCATGGACTTGCCTCACTGAGGCAGGACACTTCTGAGAAATAGCCTTTGGAGACGGGGTGGGGGGGTGGAATCGTCAAGGACAAAGTCTCCGGTTGTGGGAGAGGGTACCCTCCTGCAGCCTGGGGGAGGTGGGAGGGACGTAGCTGGCAGCCTGAAATGAAGGCCACCTAACACCCTCCCCTCCACGGCTTTCACAGTCCCAGGCTGGCTACACATCCTCTCCCAGTTACCTCCCACACTTTGTCCTGCAAGCATCTCTGCTTCCCATAGCCCGTCCTCCCTGGGGGGTCTTCAGAGCATGTGCCCTCACCCCCCAGTCTACTGTCAGTCAGTGGAAGAGGCAGGAGAAACCCGGCCCTTTGGGGAGGCCAAGGCTGCCACGGCCCTAAGCTATGGAATGAGGAGGCCCTGCCTTGCTCCCGGGGCTCTTCCATTAGCCCTCTCCCCAAGGGAGATGAGGGCCCAGGTTTGAGGAGCTCCTCCAGTCAGATCTGCGACGTGGGGGAGGGGACAAGCCGCCTCCCCTGATAAATGAAGCCGTGCTGCCCAGCCCCTGGGGTGAGGGAGGGCGAAGAAACAGGGAAATTGAAAATAAAAGGGGTGGGAAGCCAGGCCTGCCATGCTCCTCTAACAGTTCCCCCTCCTCCAGGTCCCACACCTCCACGTCTCTGAGGACCCCAAATAGGGAAGATGTGCCTTTAGGTGACTCTGCTGTATGAAGCCACGGAGTGGTCCATCCCGGGCTTCAATACCCCTCACCTCCCATCCCTAGCCCCCATCCCCCTCCCAGCCGGCCGCGCCCCGCCGCCGCCGCCGCACTCACACCACCAGGCGAGAGATGATCCAGGACACCATGGCGGGGCCGGGCGGGGCGCAGGGCGGGAACCCGGCCCGGGACGAGGATGCAGCTGCTGGAGGCCGAGCGGCGGCGGCAGCAGGAGCCGCACTAGCAGCAGCACCCGCAGCAGCAGCCGCCGCGGGGGCCGCGGAGCGCCGAGCCGCCGCCGTTAAAGGGGAGGTCCTTGCCGCAGCGGCGGGCCGTGGGCGGTGGCGGCTCTTAAAGGGGAGGCCACGGCGGCGGCGGCGGCGCGCCCCCTGCACCTGCTGTCGCCGGGCATGCGCCTTTGACCTGCCTTCTTCTAATCGCTTGTTCACCTTTCTTGGGTTCCAAGCCCTGGGTTGAGGTCCTCAGAGGCCTTCATGGTTCCATCCGACATCCCAGCCCTCCTCCTGCCCTGCCCACAACAGTCTGAAAGAACATCCCACGAGGAATAATAGCTATGAGTTATTGAGTGCTTACTGTGTGCCAGGCCCTGTGCTAAAAGCTTCACATGCATTATTTCAGTGACCATCCTATAAGGCAGAGGTTATAGTTATTCTCATTTTGAAGATAAGAAAATGGGAAGCTTTAGGGAGGTTCAATAACTTGCCAAGGGTCACAGAACCACAAAGTCATGCTGCTAAGATAGGAACTCAGGAAGTCTACTACATGGGCTACTTCTCCCAACTGCTGACTATCAAACCCTCCTCCCCCATCACAGGCCGTCAAGACACCCACCCAGGAAGTCCTGAAGTCAAAGGTAGAGGGGCATCTGTCCACCCCACCATCACCAATCACTCCAGTTGGAAAAGGACCTAACCCTGTTCCCAATCTGATCTGCTTTTTCAGTTTTGTAAGGGAACTGAGCCCTGTGCTCTCAAGGTGGATACCCTGGGGCAGGGGAGTGCCTCTTGGTAAACAGAGGCTGGTAGAGAGGCCTGGGGTCCAGGTAGGAGATGAATCCAGGGGCTCCAATTCCATCCCCATCAGCAAGCACTGGCAGCAGTCGATGCCCTAATTCTGAAGACATTTATATCCAGAATGTAGGCTAGCCTGCCTCCTGATTTTCACCAAAGCAACAAAGCTCCAGCAACCTCTGCAACCCCCCTTCCCCCACTGCTTTCCTTTCCTGTACCATTTCAAAGCTTCTGCATTCTTTATGTCGAGGTGTAATCCTCTGATGACCATAGCATCAACCCGTGCCCATCCAGGCTGAAAGGACATGCTCAGAACTCTGTATTTCATTTATGGTCCTATTCAAGCTCAGTATCCTTGAACCACACAATGGTTTATTTCCACCTGGATAATTGTATTTCTAGGCTGAAACACTTTGGAAGATGTTTTTCCAACAGGATCCAGAGAAGCAGATTCTGATGACCCCTCTTGCTATTCTTTACAACTTCCTCTTCAAAGGGCCTTTTCTAATTGGAACATAGTCTGTCCCCACCCTTCAAGCCACTTTAATTTCATACGTGGACAGCCAGGCCTCTTGTTTTGATGAACTTTTGTCACTGATTGCCCAAAACCTTGCTCAGGCCACTTCCCATGGCCTTTTCCCCCCAGACTGTTCAGGAAGGTAGGAACCCAGTTTTCCCATAGAGCATAAACTATGGAAAGCCCATCTTTGCTCCTACCCTCTAACTCATTAGCACCTTCCCTTCATCCCCAAGCCCTCAAACCACAATGACCTGGCACTTCCCTCTCCCAATTGGACACATTCGGGAAGCAAAGAGTAATAATCGGATGCAACAATGTAATGATGATATGAAAATGAACCATCCTCCACCTCCAACCCCATCCTCAACCTGGCCCTGCTTTTTAGAATGGCTGGCACAGGAAGAATTTAGTCCACTACAAACAGATTTGTTAGATTTTTAATAAGAACATGGAAATCCCAATCAGCCCTTCAACAAAATTAAAATACAGAAAGTGAAATTAAAAGTATTCTACAGTAAATGACTTTTATTAAAAAAAAAATGTAACTGTGAACATATAAACAAGCCTGCAGGGCACTACAGTACAGCCGGGAAGATAGATACATTTTCCAATGTACCTATGGGCCAATGAATTCCATCATTTTCAAATAAATTCTTAATAAAACTCCACTGAGTTGTAAAGTTTTGCTGAAAATATTTCCGGACAAAAAAACCCCCAAAACAAAAATCCTCATGTAGGAAAGCAAACTTTCCTTCGCATTTGGAACTATAAGAGGAGTCCCAAGGGAACGCTGGTAATAGATGGAAATGGGTCCTGGAGTCACCAGTGTGTGTATGCATTGAACACACCAACAGCACAGACATGACAAAGTTCTTTCTCAAGATGGCTGTTCCCTCAAGATAGGACTGAGATGGGATGGGGAGAAACTAAAAGAATCCTACAAAGCCAATTCTTTAAAATTCTGCTTTGGCTGATTTTTGTGCTATAATGGGCAGTTGATTTCTAAAAATCTTATTTCTTCAAAGAGTTTTATCGAAAGGAAGACTAAATGTAATGTGCCTTTCCTCATAATCCAGGAAAACAACTGTGGTATTTCAAAAGTTCTAAAAATATCTACTTTCATGAAATAGTAACTATTTCACTACAAACCTATTTTTCACTAAATACACACGTTTCCTTATCCTGGAGCCCCTTGGGAAAAGCAATGGATTCCCCCTGTGTCCTTCCAGACTCCACTGTTTATGGGAGAGATGGTGGGGAAAGGCTTCACCCGGCTCCCGGGATGGGGTGTGTCAGAGGTCATGTGCAGAGACACCGTCAGGCTTCCACCAGGCGTGTTTAAGCAATTAGCCCCCACTTGTACCAGTTATGTGATTCCTCCTACCTCCAAACACATTCCCACTTAACTAGGCACAAGAGAAAAAGAAAAGAAAGGTGTGCCCACATTCTTGGTTTCCACGAATCTCAAATCATGAGAATGTGCAGGAAAGCCCAGCGATATTCAGGCAATTCAGAGTCCCAAAAGGCCACAGGATGGGGATGTGGCACCCTTGGCTTGGAGTCTGAAACTGTATATGTGAACAGTGCGACTTTCCTGTGTCAACCTTCAGTGTTGAGGCAGCAAAGAGTGGCTGGAGAGTTTGTAATACTGACCACACTGGCTCCAAGTGAAGGACCTCTGCTCCAGCAGAGAACCCTGCTGTTCCCTGTATGTGTTGTGAGTGAAAGACCTGCTTCACAGGCGAGTTTGGAATTTCTCCACGCCTAAGACCTTGCCAGCTTGGATTCATGAGCCTTGAGGGTGCCAACAGCATCTTTCACTGCGTGATAAATGATGTTCTTCACCTGGAGAGAGCAATCAGCACAGTCAGTTTATGGCAGCCACAGACTGTGTTCTGCAAATGAAAATGTTATGTCCTACACCGACTAAAAGCCTTCTGATTAGTGAGGAAAGCCCTCAACCAGGACTGAGTGCTTCCTAAATCAATCCCAAAAGATGATTTACAAGTCACACAAGATATATAGTCTATATTCAAAAAAGAATGATTTCATCATTTGAAAGGCTATGTAATCACCATCCTCTATATGCTGGGAACTACTGTTAAGCTCTTTATGTGGACTTTCATTTAATCCTTACCATAATACTATGAGGTAGATTCTATTATTATCCCCATTTTACAGATGAGAACTGAGATTCCATGGTTAAGAATCTTACCTGAGGTCCTGTAGCTAATAAGAATGCACTAAAACAATAGTGGGCAGGTAGGATTTATTGGGTATTTTTCCCTTTTGTGCTTATACATATTTTCTAATTTGTCAAAAAGGAACACATATGTGAAGTAAAAGTTATTAAAATAAAGTGAACAGGATAAAGATGGTTTTAAACCAACACTGTGATTATTTCTGAGGAGGTGGAATGGGAAAGAGTACATGGAGGCTTCAATAATGTAGTTGTGGGCTTCCCTGGTGGTGCAGTGGTTGCGCGTCCGCCTGCCGATGCAGGGGAACCGGGTTCGTGCCCCGGTCTGGGAGGATCCCACATGCCGCGGAGCGGCTGGGCCCGTGAGCCATGGCCGCTGAGCCTGCGCGTCCGGAGCCTGTGCTCCGCAATGGGAGAGGCCACAACAGTGAGAGGCCCACGTACCACACACAAAAAAAATAATAATGTAGTTGTTGTATATGTATATATTGTGTATGTGGTATGTATATGATGCTTTATTTCTTAAGCTGAGTTATGGGCACACAAGCCCCCTTTGCTGTTCTCTATTACATTTTTTGTATTAATTCAATAAATATTTACTGAGTACCTACTATGTGCTAGGGAAAAGCAGTGAATAAAACAGTAAAATCCCTGCCTTCATGGAGCTTAAACAGCTTATGTCCTAGTAGGGATAGAAACAAACATAAAATACATAGTATGTTAGATGGTGAAAAATACTACAGAAAAAAATAAAGCAGTGACAGAGGATTGGGAGGTGACATGTAACAAGTAGAGACCTAATGGAGGTGGGGTCTGAAATATGTATGCCTGAATACTTGCATTATATATCTATAATATCAATGTTATCTATTTATCAATGTGATGGTTCTTTGTATAAGAACTTTATGGTCGAAATATTCCATAATTTTGAAAAAGGAACAGCAAAACAGATCAAGTTCAGGGTTAAAGGTAATTAAATCTACCAGCAACCAAGAAAAATCTCCAATCTCATGGGTCACTGACCAAAAAAAACACACCTGAGTTACAGGCACGATGGAGGAAAACAGGTCACACGTGAGAGGCTGGAAGAACGCCTATTCAGATGCTGAAGTTCTGCCTGGGAAATCTTGCTTCCTTATTCTTTTTCTTTTTTAATGTTATTAAAGCATCCAAGTATATTAACTATGAAATTCTGCCCTTAAAGTTCCAATCCATTTCTGAGCAGAGGAAAACCTAATCTGATTGTCCAGCTTAGGTCTACAAGTGGGAAACAACTCTTAGGGACATGGATTACAGTCCCTAGCAGGGATCTAAGGAATTGAGTTTATATAGAAATTTGCTGTGAGAAGCAGCTTCGGGGAAAGAGGTTTAGAACACATTGCCACAGTGCTTTTCCCACCTGACTGAGGAAGTCAGTCTAGTCAGTTACTAACACGGATACACTGTATCTTCCAGGGGCAGAGAAATAGAAGATTGTCACACTGGAAGTGATTAGGTTAAAAGATTCATATTCTCTAAAAGCAAACCTGAAGAGGACTGATTAAATACTTCCTGGAGGGAGGAGTCCATACCCCAGACATGCGTCCCTTAATCATCTCTCTGACGTTTTACTGCCCAGGTAATATCCTCAGAAAGCAGAATGTGCCTCCTGTGTATGTAGCCTGGTAGGAGATGAGAAGACAGGGTTGGGGTGGAGGAGGAGTTCTTTACCTGCAGTTTATCCTCATGGTTTGTATGAGTGTTA
>NW_021145918.1:22363-50000 GCF_002837175.3 Physeter macrocephalus | reverse complement strand
AAGTCCTTTTTTGTTACTTATCTCCTTAGTGTTTTGCACACTATGTGCTAGTGAAATAGCGGTAGATTGACTTCAAATATACCTACTTTACCTCAAACCAAGTAAGGAGATTGAGCCCTGAAGAGAAAATGTACAAATGCTGAATATGTGCCTAATGCCCTTTTCCCTTCTGTTTTGCAGACTTTAATGCCAAAAGGAAAAAGAAAGTGGCAGAGATCTACCAGGCTCTGAACAGTGATCCCACTGATGTAGCTGCCCTTAGACGTATGGCTATCAGTGAAGGAGGGCTCCTGACTGATGAGATCAGGCGGAAAGTGTGGCCCAAGCTCCTCAATGTCAACACCAATGATCCACCTCCTATATCAGGTAATTAGGGGTGAGGTGCTGTGAAGGGGAGCTTGGCTAGGAGGCAGGGAAAAAGAATGCCAGGGTCTTTGATTTTTATGCTCATTTCAAACCAAGAGTAGATGAGTAAACACCTAAAGCATTTTAGGATATGCTTGAGCCTACTCTGAAAATAAGACCAAACTGGTAAGTAGAATTTTAATAAAAAATGGAATGAGTTTTTATTAGGTAGGTAGGTAGGTAGCTATTACTGGCTAGTTAGGGGAGTTTATTAAAAATGTATATTCTGGGAATTGCCTGGTGGTCCAGTGGTTAGGACTCCATGCTTTCACTGCTGAGGGCCCGGGTTCAATCCCTGGTCAGAGAACTAAGATCCCACAAGCCGCACAGCATGGCCAAGAATCAAACAAACAAAAATGTATATTCCAGTTTACATTCACTTAGAAGTGGGTTGTAGGAATATGTATTTTAACAAGAATCCCACCTAATTCTGATGCACATGGACTGCATTTTGAGAAACATAGGGCTATGGGAAGAGATAATACCTCTACGGTCCTTATAAAAACAAAAAAACTTTTTATGAGGAAATACTAAGACCATTTTGAATTCTAAAATTCTGTAATTCTATGAAAAACTGTTACAGTTGGCCCCTCCAAGTCCAAGGATTCAACCAACCATGGATCAAATATATTCTGGAAAAAAAAAAAACCTCCAGAAATTTCCAAAAACAAAACTTGAATTTGCTGTGCTCTCCAACTATTTACATATCATTTACATTGTATTAGGTTTTTTAAAAAAATTTATTTATATTTTATTTATTTATTTTTGGCCACATTGGGTCTTCGTTGCTGTGCAAGGGCTTTCTCTAGTTGCTGCTAGCAGGGCCTACTCTTTTCTGTGGTGTGCGTGCTTCTCATTTCAGTGGCTTCTCTTGTTGCGGAGAATGGGCTCTAGGCACGTGGGCTTCAGTAGTTGTGGCGCATGGGCTCAGTAGTTGTGGCTCGCGGGCTCTAGAGCGCAGGCTCAGTAGTTGTGGCACACGGGCTTAGTTGCTCCATGGCATGTGGGATCTTCCTGGACCAGGGATCAAACCCATGTCCCCTGCATTGGCAGGCGAATTCTTAACCACTGTGCCACCAGGGAAGTCCTGTATTAGGTTTTATAAGTAATCTAGAGGTGATCTAAAATATACGGGAGTTGTAAAACAACTATACCTCAATAATAAATAAAAAAGTAAGTAAGTAAGTATATGGGAGCATGTGCATGGGTTATATGCAAATGTTACACCACTTAATACATGGGACTTGAGCATCTGTGGATTTTGATATCCTTGGGACCAATCCACCTCGAATACCGAGGGGCAACTGGACTTATTTGCAAGGCCCATGTAGTAAAAAAAAAAAAAAAAAGTTCCTTAGAATACAGTGCAAAATACAAAAGAAAGTACAGCAAAACCGTGAATCCACTTTGTCATTTATTCACTCCACAGAGATTTATTGCTTTCCTGCTATGTTTGGCAAAAGTCCTGGTGCTGGGGATTCTTTCATTCATTTGGCAAGTACTAATTGCACTCCTAATGTGTGCCACGTACTAGAGATGATTAAAACAGCCTCTGCTGATAAAAAGTTCACAGTGTTGTGGTACAGCCGAGTAGATGGTATTTTTGTTTGTTTGTTTTATTTTTTAGTATACCTATTTTATGTTTTTTTTAAATTAATTTATTTATGGCTGAGTCGGGTCTTAGTTGCGGCACGCAGGATCTTTTGTTGCAGCGCTGGTTTTTTCTTCATTGCATCACACAGGCTCTGTTTCAGCGTGCAGCCTTCTCTCTAGTTGTGGCTTGCAGGTTTTCTCACTCTAGTTGTGGCACGTGGGCTCCAGAGGGCGAGGGCTCTGTAGTTTGTGGCACTTGGGCTCCCTAGTTGAGGCGCGCGGGCTCAGTAGCTGTGGCGCGTGGGCTTAGTTGCCCCACAGCATGTGGAATCTTAGTTCCCCTACCAGGGATCAAACCCACATCTCCTGCACTGGAAGGCGGATTCTTTAACACTGGACCACCAGGGAAGTCCCGGAGTAGATGTTTTAAGTTGCCCCTTGTTATTATCTTTGGAACCCGGCTGCCTCAGAGCAGTGATCTTTTTGTTGGAAGGAAAAGGCATTGCTATATTCACACTCTAAATCCTGAGATGGTGTTCCGTCAGATTCCAAATTTCCCATATCTTTATAAGACGAAGTCTGTGTATGCCGAAGTATTGTACAGGCTCCTCTAGTAAGTTTTGATTTCGGTTATGAAGGAAATGTACACTTTTATATATATATATATATATATATTTTTTTTTATTTTTTTATTTTTTTATTTTTTTTTTTTGTGGTACGCGGGCCTCCCTCTGTTGTGGCCTCTCCCGTTGCAGAGCACAGGCTCCGGACGTGCAGGCTCAGCGGCCATGGCTCACGGGCCCAGCCGCTCCGCGGCATGTGGGATCCTCCCAGACCGGGGCGCGAACCCGGTTCCCCTGCATCGGCAGGCGGACGCGCAACCACTGCGCCACCAGGGAAGCCCCACTTTTATATATTTAACAGCTAGAGACTGCCTCCTTACTTTCAGTTGGGCTTAACAACTGAACACAAGTACTATCTCCTGTTTGCAGTGTCTTAGTTTTAGAATTGTAGGGTCAAGAGAGGTTAGGTTCTTTTTTATGTTAGTTTATCGTAATACTCCTTTCTGAACAGCTCAGTGTCCCCTAGACTTTACAGATGTTAGAGTTTTTCCAGTGGTCTGTGGTTTCCACATTCATGATCTTATTTGATCCTTACAGTAATCTGAGGTACATATGGAAGGGAGTAATCCACATTTTACAGATGTGGACTCTGAAATTCAGATCAATTCCCAGTGACACACAGTAGCAGCCTGCATGCAGCTCCCGGCCTCCTGACTTCTCCTCTGCTGCTCTTTGCACTCTGTAGCCTCCTGGGTAATCTGTGTTCCCTCCTCTTATGGTCATCATGACTTGCGTGAAACAGCGTGTTTGGAACTAAACCAGGGATTCCTCTCCAAATGTTGTATCTTTAGTCATGTCCCCCTTCAATAAAAGCCCAAGTATGTCTTTCAGGCCTTTTATGTCATGCCAGGATGTTTTGCTCCTGATGTGGCTTCCCAGACATTCTTGCAATAACATGTTCTTTTTCCTTCAATAGGGAACGACCTACGACAGATGAGCAAGGACTACCAACAAGTGCTCCTGGATGTCAGGCGGTCTTTACGGAGGTTCCCTCCTGGTGAGACGCGCTCTCATTCTCCCTGGGTGCGGGGAGGGGGTGGCTTCTGTCCCAGTTGCACTTACTTTCCTGTGTTGGTGCTTGCTTGTCCCAGGAAGCTTCCATCCCAGCACAGAGTGTGACCACACGCAGGACCCTACCTCCTCAGGGACCCATTGTGCTCCCCATCTGCCGCGTCATTCTTTCACTGTCTCAGTCAGTTCAGAACCCCACTGTGAAGGCCTGAGCCTAAAATAATGTCTTTTGGCCTAGAGGTGGTGAATGAGAGAAGAGGATTCTTCCCCTTCCGAGCCTTAGAGGAGACTTTATAGGGATTGCTAGAGCCATCAGTCTGGCTTTAAAGAGCAGATTGGTTTGGAAGTGGTCACTATGACAAGAACTATTAATATCTTCATTTATACATAGCGGTATCTTGCATATACATATATTGGGGCCCTTGGACTGGAAGGAAGGCCAGTCACTACATGTTTAAAGAGTCTGTTCCTAAAATTGTCTCCCCATTCCCAGGAATAATGAGAAGAATGACCATCGTCTCCACTTTCACAATGAAGGAAACTGGCCGGCAAACCTCATCTGTTTCTCTTCCTTTGGCAACTCCACCTTAGGTCCATGAAGAGAGGAGAATTGCTAGAGGGAACAAGAGCCTCTAAACCCATTTTCTCACTCTTCTGAACCCATGCTCTGGCATTGGATTTTGTCTGTTAAAGGGCCTCTTTCCTGCTTGCACCCTTGGTTCCTGGAAAGGCTCTTGTGATTCCTTTGTAGCCAGTAGCCTGCCGTCTTGGTTTTGATAAACACATATGTCTATGGTCCATTCCCCTTTTCCTATCCTGCTGGTCTTGAGGAGACCACATAGGACAGATGCATTCCATATTTTTCCCTAGGTAACCTGTTTTCCCTCTGAGCCTTTTATTCCTCTTCCATTTATGTGACATCAGTCTATGATATTATTCTTGTAGGCTGAACTTTCCATGTGGTTTCATATTTTTTTACATTCACATTCTTCTGAGCTTAGCTGACCTCTTTTATACTGAAAAGTCAAATAAGGTTTACTTTTTTTCTCTCATCACTTTCATTACTTTACCTATCCATAGTAGTTGGTTTACTCCATGTTCTTTTTTATCTTTTAGAGTATGCCTTTTTGAGAAGGGGTGGGTAAAAACAGGCAAGAGATGAGCTTCACTCTCACCTAAAAACCTTTGTTCCGTTTAGTCTGGGCTCTTGCATTAGCTGTTTTCTCTCATAAGATCTGTTTTTGACTGGAAAACCTAATGGTGTAGGAAAGCTGCGCTGTGTGCCGTTCTTCTAAAACAGGTCATGAGGGCAAGGGTTGGCGTTTTTATACTAAAAGCCAGATGAGCTGAGGAGCCACACTGACCACTGCCAGAACTAGATGCGCATGCCGAAAGGCCTCCCGAGACAGTCTCTTCTGTTTCCAGTTGCATCTTTGGATCAAGGAGATAGTACTTCCTGTGATATTTAGTTTGTTTCTGAGGGGAACACGCATCTCTTACATTTTTTGTTTTTATATAATTTCATACCTACAGAAAAGTTGCAAAAATAGGACAAGGAATTCCCCAGGTGGCTTTTACACAGATTTTCTTATATGTCAGCCTTTTACTATATTTACCTTAGTATTGCTTTCTCTCTCTCCTTTGTGGTACACAAACGCAAATTTTTTTCTGAACTATTAAGAATAAATTACACACATGGTGCCCTTTTATCCCTAAATATTTCAGGGTATATTTTTTTAAAACATGGCTCTTATTACATAATCACACTTAAAATCAGTAACACATTGACAGTATTTACTGCTGTCTAGTACAGATTTTATTCAGATTTCACCATTTATTCCAATAATGTTCTTTATAGGAAAAGGAGATACAAATTCATGCATTTTCCATTCAGTCTTCATATCTCTTTAGCTTTCTTTATTCTGGAATAGTTCCTTTGTATTTTATGACAGGCCAGATATTTTATAAAAATCTCCCTCAGTTTGGGTTTATCTGGTGTTTCCTCCTTTTAAGAGTCAGGTGATGGGGCTTCCCTGGTGGCGTAGTGGTTGAGAGTCCGCCTGCCGATGCAGGGGACACGGGTTCGTGCCCCGGTCCGGGAAGATCCCACATGCCGCGGAGCGGCTGGGCCCGTGACCCATGGCCGCTGAGCCTGCGCGTCCGGAGCCTGTGCGCCGCTGAGCCTGTGCTCCGCAACGGGAGAGGCCACAACAGTGAGAGGCCCGCGTACGGAAAAAAAAAAAAAAAAAAAAGGAAGAGTTAGGTGATGAACTCTTGATAGGAATTCCACCGAAGTAGCGCTGAGTTTTCCCTGCAGCACGTCAGGAGGCACGTGCTGTCCACTAGTCACACTACTGGCAGCATGACCTGTGGTGACTTGGGTTTTAAGATGGTGTTGGTTGGGTTCCCCCACTGTAAGGTAGCCAGTCTGTGGCTCTTTCCTACATGTCAGGCAGTATCAACAGTGTGTGGATCTTGAATGTGTTGCCAAATTGTTGTAATTAATTTTCTTTTATTAAACACTTTCTCTGCTAATCCACTGCTGACCATCTTCCTAACCTCTGTGTTAGTAGGCTGCTTGCCATGTTCAAGTGCATCTCCCCTGCCCTCCCCTCCCCAGGCATGCCAGAAGAACAGAGAGAAGGGCTCCAGGAAGAACTGATCGACATCATCCTCCTCATCTTGGAGCGCAACCCTCAGCTGCACTACTACCAGGGCTACCACGACATCGTGGTCACATTTTTGCTGGTGGTAGGCGAGAAGCTGGCAACATCCCTGGTAGAAAAATTGTCTACCCATCACCTCAGGTACCAGCACAAAGCAGCATAAGAGGATGGTATTACTCCTCAAGTCCCCCTGGGGATAACTCCTCAGCCCATTTCCTAGTCAGTGTTTTCAGTGGTTTGAACCCCACTCCACCCTACTGCCCCCAAACCCTGATCCCAGTATTTGGTCTGACCAAGCTCATTGACTTGTCTCCTTCTAGGGATTTCATGGATCCAACAATGGACAACACCAAGCATATATTAAACTATCTGATGCCCATCATTGACCAGGTGAATCCAGAACTCCATGACTTCATGCAGAGGTATATACGTGTCTACATTTATGTGTGTACATACACACACACCCCTCTTCAGCTTTCTCCTAGCCTTTGTTTATTCTTCACAAGTGTAGCTCAATTGCATCATCATCTTATGTTGATTAGTGTTAAGTTCTTCCGAGTTGTCCTTTCCAGTTATCAGCAATCTGGATAATTCAGTTCTGTACACAGTCTTGGAACACTTTTTGGGTGCTGTGCTTTTTGGGGGATAGAAGAGATGTCACAGCCCATGCCCTTGAGGAGTTTACATCTAGTGGAGGGAGGTGGACAAGGTAAGTACGCCAAGGTAGACTTTGAGGTTATTGCTGCAACAGAAGGACAGAGTTCTATAGGATCCAGAGGCGAGAAAGACAAGGCCATCTGGGGGTTGTTTTATTCACCACATACCAAGGAGAAGAAATACTTCTTTGCAGTTCTCATATGATTTTTCTCTTCTGTTTAGTTGGAAATGTGTCCTTGGCCAATGCCTGCCTCTCTTTAAAAAAGAAAAAAAAAGGCTGTGTCTTAAGGTGTTTCAGTCACCTCATGTTAACTGTAAAATTAATACAGTTGTGTTTTCAAGCCTGAGAATATGTGCCTGTGCCCCCCCCCACAAAGTATGGACTTTCTCAGAAGGAAAATGGTGGTGTAGTTCTCTGAAAACAGCTAATTCTTGTTGCTGTAGTTGACGTTTCTTGGCCATTAGGAGAGCACCCAGGGAGATAAGGCCACCAGGACCCTATTGTGGTATTAGTGTCATGATGTTGGGTATATTGTAAGGACTTTCTGTGTTGTGAGGAGAAGATGCTGAATTTGTAGGCGGCTGAATTTTCCAGAAAGCATGTTTCCCAAATGCTTTCTTCACACAGCACTGAGGACAAAGAAGGCCCAGGGAGGGGGAAGGAATGACTCAGCAGGGAACCTAACATCTGGACTTCCTTGCTCCTAGTGCCGAGGTGGGGACCATCTTTGCGCTCAGCTGGCTCATCACCTGGTTTGGGCACGTCCTGTCTGACTTCAGGCACGTCGTGCGGTTATACGACTTCTTCCTGGCCTGCCACCCGCTGATGCCCATTTACTTTGCAGCTGTGGTAGGTACAGACCATGAGCCAGCAGCTTGGTGTGCATCCTCAAATCCAGCTTGATCATGTTCCCTAAAGGGAAACCTGGTGATTATGGAAAGATGCAAAAGACAGCACTTCCCCGGGCTGGCGTCTCTGGACACTGTTCTGTGGAATGTTAATGGGAGAGTCATGGGAGAAAAAAATGTTCTGTGTAACAATAAGTTTGGGAACTGCTAGTTAAACAGAATTGTTAGATTTGTTTACTGCTTGATTCTTCTGAACCTTTAAAGTGCTCCTGTGCATTGTGAGTTATCAGGGTTTCTGTTGACAAATCCTGGAGCTCGTACAACCCCAACTCCGGGTTTAAGAAAAGAAGAAGTGTGGCATTATGATTGAAAGTTGAGATGGCTTTTAGTCGGGGTTGAGGGGCGCCGGTTATTAGAGGGGCCTGAACCATCAGGTGTGGGAGTGGAGGTGGGCACTCGCAGCGCTCTTCCTTGTCCTTTAAGGGAGCAAGACCATTCTTTCTGCTGTTTTGAACCATTTCTTCTGTGCTGGAGCTAGGAATCTCCAGTAATCCTTCTTCCTCCTAAAAGAACCTCCTTCATTTAATTGGTCAGCCTTTTACATCATGGGGTGGAAGTTTGCCTCAGCAGGAAGGGTTTGCCCAGTGGGAAAAGTGGTCAGATATGTACATCATTACTTCCTAGATGAATACAAGAATTTGCTGAACTTTTGGGGTGAGCCCTGTTTGGTACCAATTTAAATTCACCTCTAAGGAGAATGAAATGAAGTGGCCAAGGCCCTGTATGTTCTGGTGTCTGATGCAAGGCCTTGCTCCCCACAGATCGTGTTGTATCGAGAGCAGGAAGTCCTGGATTGTGACTGCGACATGGCCTCAGTCCACCACCTGTTGTCCCAGATCCCTCAGGACCTGCCCTATGAGACACTGATCAGTAGAGCAGGAGACCTCTTTGTTCAGTTTCCCCCGTCCGAACTTGCTCGGGAGGCAGCTGCCCAACAGCAAGCTGAGAAGTGAGTGGGGCCACGGCACCAGTTGAACAGGGGTGTTCGTTAGTGAGCAGAAATGATGGAAGACCGTGTCTGGTGGGGACGGGGCTGGGAGTGGTGTTTCCAGAGACCTGTGCTTATGCTAGTGGAATCCCCACTTGAGACTTCATGGGTCTTTATAAGAAGAGTTTTCTGAGCAATGGATGTCTCTGCCCTCAGCCTATTTAATCTAGTTTTTTCCTTTCTTCTCTCATCCCATTCCCTTCTGTCTCCTCCTCTGCAGAACGGCAGCCTCTACCTTCAAAGACTTTGAGCTGGCGTCAGCCCAGCAGAGGCCTGACATGGTACTGCGGCAGCGGTTTCGGGGACTTCTGCGGCCTGAGGAGCGAACGAAAGATGTCCTGACCAAACCAAGGACCAACCGCTTTGTGAAGCTGGCAGTGATGGGACTGACGGTGGCACTTGGAGCAGCCGCTCTGGCTGTGGTGAAAAGTGCCCTGGAGTGGGCCCCAAAGTTTCAGCTGCAGCTGTTTCCCTAAATGCCTGAGAAGACACTTCCTCTTACATGACATCAAGGTCTCACCCTTCCATGGACAGATTGGGAGGGGGTGGAATTTCCTTTATTAAAAGGGTTTCTGTCAAGGGTTTTCTATTCCTGCACCCTTCCCCTCATCCGTGGATGCCTTTGCTTCAGAGGCCGGTAGCAGAGCTTGCGTGACGCTGGGCACTCGGGTCCTGAGCACAGAACTCTTTCTGCCTCACAGTGGGCTTCTGAGTGGGCTCTCTGCTGCCTCCTCTTGTGTTGAGGGAAGTGGGTTTCTGCAGCTCCCGGCTGCCTTTGGAACTCGCTGGGCCTGGTCGCTGGGGAGCATCTTGGCTGCTCGTAGTAAGCTGGACCACTGAATGCCCTCCTGGCAGCTCCTCCCATCCTGACTGCTTCAGCCAGACAGAAGGACAGAGCTGCTGCTAAAGAAGTCAGGCCTTGGAATGAAGGCGAAGGGGCAGAGAAGGCCAGCCTGGGAGCAAGATTGGCCCCCTTTTAAGAACAGCTCCATTAGCTGGTCAGAAATCTAAGAGACACATGTGAACTAGGTTACTAGGTAAATCCTACCTATTTTCAGCCTAGAAATCACTTGGGCATTTCCAGTCAAACGGGAAGGAATGTTACGTTTTAGGGCGCAGACATAGGCTGGTTTTTGCCTGCCTTTTTTTTTTTTTCTCGTTATTCTCTTCCACAAGCCACATGACGATGCATATAAAAGACACTTTTACTACTATTTTTAGAATTACATAAACCCAACATGTAAAGTACCCACACTTTTACAGTAATAGTTCCTTCATGGAAAAAAAAAAATCGTTCTCATTGGAAGGATGAGCTTTTAAAACCCTGAAGTTTCCTTTCTACTCAATTATTTAACATTTCACTTTAGTCTGAGTTGCTATTTGTAAACAGCCCCACACTTCCATAGTGCCCACTTCTTCTCCAGCTTCCCTTCCTTCCCTCCTGTTTTCCTCCAGTCACCCTTCTACTCCCAAATAGGCATCCACTCACAACCTTGGCTTTGTTTTTTGGGTTTGACTTGTCTCCTCAACTGCTGGTCTCTCCTTCCTGGTAGGAAATGTCACTGGGAACTTGTCAGCACCCAGAAAGGGACAAACTGCATCCTGAAGCATGTGGTGGGAGCCTGGGACAGCCAGCTCGAGGCTTCCTAAGGACTCTCCAGGTCTTAGAGAACAAGATGGATATTCACTTCCTCTGGTACAGCTTTTCCTATAAGCGAAGCCAGGTTTGTTTTAGATTAACTGTGGCTTGAAAAAAAGTGCCTTTTGCTGCTTTGAAGAACTGGGGTGTATAGTATGAAGCAGCCGTGTACTTTTATTTTCCTGGTCTGTTGCTGGCGCTGTTCTCTCTTGGCAGGTGTTTTCTTAAAGTAAACATGCCAGAAGCACTCCACCCCACCACACCCAGACCTCCACATCCTCCCCATATGCCCACGGTGTGCAGAGTGGTTAGGAGAGGCATCTGTCTACACTGAGTTACACTAAGCACTTTACGACCAAAAAAAAAGTGGCAGGTCATTCTCCATAGCAGGAGTCCCACCTGGGGCTAGCATGATGTGGATGGATTAGTCTAGAAAGCGGTAGATTTATCAAGACAAAGGAAATTCTTCCAGGATCCGGATGATGTGACAGAAGTTCCCAGTCTTCTCCCGCAACAAGTTTGTCCTCTTGTCGTCTTTCCAAATGGGCAGCATCGGCCCCTCCTGCCACAGGCCCTTGGGCCTGTCTGTAAATACTGAAGGAATTGATGGGGAAGAGGAAGGGAGGTGCATGTGATCAGGGTCCCAAGGCCATGGATTTTTGGATCCCAGGAAACGGGGCATTGACTTTTGTTGTGGCCTAGGAAGGAGAAAGTTCATTTGTTTTATAGCTTTTCTGACATCAGGATTATCCCCTGCCAATGAGAAGAAAGCATTATCTTTTTACCTTCAAGTGGTTTACTATTCTGTAAGGAATATGTGTAAATATTTTGTACAGAGCCCTGTATGAAATAAACAGCCATATGTGGTTACTAATCTCTTCTGTCATCCTTTCCTTGTTGGAGTGGCTTTAGCTTTAGACATCTGGCCTTGATGCTCCCTCCCTTCCACCCCTGACCTGGAGATGTGCTGTATCTGTGGACTCCTGGTTGGCCTTGACTTGCCCGGAGAGCTTGGACAGTACCTGCAGTCCTGTTTCTGTTTTTCCTGAGGCAAGAACCCACGTTGCCTGGGTTCACTGTTTCCTTGGCCCAGAGGGGAGACGTGAGGGGGCTGAAGGCTGAGCAGTCATCACTCAGCTCCCCGACCGTGTCCCACCACCATAGGCCAGCTGCCCATGCTGTCCTTTGATTTGACTTGTGGAGGACACAGGGCTGGCCAGGACACCGCCCTGCCTCTGAGAACTCACCAGAGAACTGCATTGAAGGAGCAATTTGTTTTCAGTGGCAGTTTCATAGTTGATTGAATGTAAAGAGAATTTTGATAAATGGAAAACTGAAGGAAGGGTATGTGTGGTGAAATAAATATTCGGGTTTTGTCCCCACTTCCCCTGAAACCCTTAGAATTTTCTGAGTGATAGGAGTGTCTTTTGTTGTTCATAATGATTTCCTTTTGATGCCACCTGAGTTTATGCTAATGAAGTGCGTTAAGGTGCGACCCCTGGATAGCCTCAGGATGGCACAGGTCACCGGAAAGACCAAGTGATTAGAGAGTGAGAAATTTGAGCCCCACCACTGACCTCCTGGGAGGGGAGGGGAGGCTGGACATTGAGCACTGCAAAAACTCTCGATTCAGAGATCGGGAGAGCTGCTGGGTTGGTGCACACGTCAAAGTGCTGGGAGGGTGGCATGGCCCGAGGGGGCTTGGGAGCACTGCACCCTCTTCCCCCTGTTCCTTGCCCTATTCATCTCTTTCATTTGTCTGTTCCTGAGTTGTGTCCTTTATAATAAATCAGTACATGTAAGTAAAGTGTTTTCTTGAGTTCTGTGAGTACTTCTAGCAAATTATTGAAACTGAGAGGGTTTTGTAGAAACCACTGAACTTGCAGTTGGCCAGGCAGAAGTGTGAATAGTCTGGGCACCCCATTTGCAGCTGGATCTGAAGTGGGACAGTCTTGTGGGACTGAGCCCTTTAACTTGTGGCATCAGATGCTAATTCCAGGTAGTTAGTGTCAGAACTGAATTGAATTGTTGGACACTCAGTTGGTGTTGGCAATCAGAGAAGCGGTGTCAGAAAATACTGCACAACACGCAGGCTGAGGGGAAATTAGTGTAAAAATAATAGCTGAATAACAAGTGTGGGTGTTTTGTAGGAAGATGGAGTGGGCAATGTCAGTGGAAGGGTACTTGGGGCTCAGGCCAGGGAGAGCTTTGAGCTCTGTGGAAGGGAGTTCGGACTTTCTGTAGGCAATTTGGGGGATGAGGATGGGCCATGACCAAAACTGGGTTTGGAGAGAGTTCCTGGTGACATGATGGCAAGTGTGTTCCTTCCTGGCTCCGTGAGCTTCTTCAAGTCACTACATCTCTAGAACTCACTGTCAATGACAGTAAAATAGGGATAGTCCCATCCCACATGGACGGTTTAATGAACTGATGTGTGAAAATGCTTTACAAACTGAAGTTGTGCAAGTGTTTTGATTCCATTTCAGTGAACATTAATGGATCAATAAATGCCTTAAGGGCTTCCCTGGTGGCGCAGTGGTTGGGAATCTGCCTGCCGATGCAGGGGACACGGGTTCGAGCGCTGGTCTGGGAAGGTCCCACATGCCGCGGAGCAACTAAGCCCGTGAGCCACAACTACTGAGCCTGCGCATCTGGAGCCTGTGCTCCGCAACGGGAGAGGCCGCGACAGTGAGAGGCCCGCGCACCGCCATGACGAGTGGCCCCCGCTCGCCGCAACTAGAGAAAGCCCACGCACAGAAACGAAGACCCAACACAGGCAAAAATAAATTTATTAAAAAAAAAAAAAAATGCCTTAAGCCAGCCTTGCACTTGGGCCCTGGGAGCTCATCCCTGGATTAAGTGGTGACTGAAAGGAAGAATAGGCCAGAGGCTTTTGCCAAATCCAACTGAAAGATGATGGGGCCTGAGGCTCAGCCTGGCTTGCTTTCTTCCTTTTGCTGCTGGTGACTCCCTGCTGCCTTTTCTCCTGTCCTCACAAAGCCCCTTTGCTTGCTAGTTGCCTTTTCTGCAGACTTACATTTGGTTGGAATTTGCCAAGCAGCTTTTGTGAGCTGGCAAGGCTGTGGGCTTGCCTCCAGCTTCCTGCTTTTTAAGTGACTGGCTTTCATGGCAGCCCCAGACACTAGAAGACACATGTTACTCTGGCACGGGCTGTGGGGCCCATCCACCACTTCCTGCCCACATTAGCAGCTGCTCTTTATCTGAGCAATGTGCTTCCCCTTGCCTTCCCCATCCCTGGAGAGAAAGATTGTGTCACACAAGCACATCTGGGACCTCCAGCTGCTTCCTCAGGTAGATGGTCTGAGTCCAGAGCCTGTGGGGTTTGGTTTCAAGTCCGCCCTGGAGAGTTGGTGCTGGGGCCCAGTTTGGGGTGACCCCTTGGGAGGGGGAGGCACCTCCACTTGACCCTGCAGTAGGGAGCACTTGTGAGCCTGCCCGTCTTAGATCCTTCACCCACTGGCATGTGAAGTATGGCGCTGAAGGTTAGAACCCCGGGACAGCCCTGCACCCCTCCATTTGCCCTCCTGACCCCCCCATTTGGCTGCAGCAGACATAAACTCGATGCCCGCCTTGGTGTAGATGGAGTGGGCCAAGTGAAAGACGCACGCAGCCCATGTGGTCCCCCCCTCTGCCAGCCTCAGTTTTGATACAGCCATGGGTAAAGAAATGTTTCATTAACACTTCTTAGTACTCATTGGAGAAAGAATGGTGCAAGGGCACAGGAAAGGCCGTGTGAGGAGAGCTGGGGGTGACTGTGGTGAACTGGATCAGGAACATCACGTGACTCTGGACCTACCCTGTGGAAATGAGAAGCCAGGATTACCAAGCTTCGACCTTTGCAAGAGAACTTGGGCATCTAGATTTTAATGTAGCATCTCCAATTTAAAAATACTGGCAACCAATTCAAATTTCTAAAACAATGCTGGGTAGATGATTGTTTACCGCCTGTGGCTTGCTGGTTTGTACCTGGGCACCAAAAGAATGGTCTGCTTTCCTCCCCTACAGGCCCCTAAGGTTCGCCAAGACAGACCCTGGCAGGAGAGGGAGGAGGGAGGAGCCGGAGAGAGCAAGCAGTTAGCCCTGATCTCAGGCTCCGGACGTGCAGGCTCAGCGGCCATGGCTCAGGGGCCCAGACGCTCCGCGGCATGTGAGATCTTCCCGGACCGGGGCACGAACCGTGTCCCCTGCATCGGCAGGCGGACCCTCAACCGCTGCGCCACCAGGGAAGCCCTCCTGACTTTCTTGCTCCCAGGGCGGGGGTGCCCCTCATCAGCCAATGCAGAGCAGGTAGGCACTAACGTTCTCTCACCTCTCTGCTCACAGAGCCTGGAGTCAACTCTTTTGCGCCTTGGCACCCAAGGACAGGGTGGCAATGCCTTTCCAGGGTCTAGAATAAGCCCTTTCCGCCCTGCCCCAATGACATGCCCCAACTCCTGGAACCTGGAGTCCAGACCTTGAGTCACAGAGACGCCCTCCGCCTGTTGTAATGATGATCCACATCCCGGCTCAGACAGTGTGCTGGTCTTCAAAGTGGGGGGTGGGAGGAGTGTTGGAGGGGTCAGAGAATGAGGTAAAAACAGAATGGACGCCCAGAACCGTGTTTTATTAATCTCTGACCAGCACAGAGTGGGCATAGTAAACAGCACTGGACCAATACTGTGCCATCTTGTCTGAGATGTTAAAAATTAGGATCACAATCTCACCCGCAACTGCAGCAGTTTCACCTCTTCCTGAAATATCTGTGTTCTCCAACATTGGATGCCCACTGAGAGGTCAGAAGTTTGCAGCAAGAATTTCCTGCCGGCCTGTAGCTGCTGCCTCGGCCCCTCCCTCCCCCTGAAGCCCACACTGACCTGCAGACCCCGCCTTGTGGACTCTCAACACACTGCAAGCTGCCTGTCCAGGCCAACGCTGACCCAGAGCATCCTGCCCCTCGAGTGGGCGCAGGGGTGCTCGGTCCAGTGCAAGTATCCCAGTGCTCAGCCGCACCCTCGTTCTACACTGACAGGGGCCAACACATCAACTTTTGGCTGCAGTCCCCAGAGAGCCTGGGATCCTGCCTGTCTCCGTGTAGAGTCGCGGCCCATGACCCTCTTGCTACCTCTCACGACATCACACTCATCCCTTCCTGGAAAACCATTTTAATTAGTTTACACAGGCGGCAAAGAGGGAGATACAGAAGCTGGGCCGGCTGGGCTGTCTTTAGAAACTGCCAGGTCTCCCTCTTGGCTCTGAGCAGAATTAGCAGCAATTCTAAGAGGCCCCAGGCCTCCAACAGCAAAGCCAGAGAAAAGTCACCCCCAGAAAGCCGACAGGGGAGGTGGTAGGCTGTGAGCGCTCAGCGTCCTGCAGACGAGGGAGGTGGATGAGGGAAGTGTGGACTCACACGGGGCTCTCAGAAGCTCCATCCAGCAAGGCCTCCGGCCAGGGCTGTGTTTAAGGCTGGGTTAGGCAGAGATGGGAGCCACAGAGAGGAGATGAAAGGTCTGGCTGGCAAGCCCCAGGGGAAGGGCAAAGGCACTGGGGCAGATGCAGCCGCAGACAATGGCCAGCTCAGGCAGGGCCTCTGCAATGCCCAAAGCAAACAATTTCATCCACACAGCTCAGGGGCCTTGGCCTCTTCAGGGCCCCTGTCTCAGGCAAGCGCAAAGGCATCTCCCAGGCCAGAAATCAGAGCCAAAGCACCAGCCCTGTCCCACAGCAGCTTGCAGATGTGGGGCTGGGTCAGCATGGGGACCAGGCCATCCTCAGCTCAGTGGCAGTTCTGACAGCTGGGGTGGCAAGGAGCCCCATTCACCCGGCAGCGGCAGCCCCCGCTGGTGTCTCCCGGGCCCTAGAGGATGAGTGGGGAGAGGAGAAAAGATCAGGGCAGTGAAGACAGCGGCCCCTCCCCCTCCGCCATGCACTCCATCACACCCCCAAAGCACAGACTCCCACCCTGGGCCTTGGCTCGGGCACATCCCCCTGCTAAGATGACCCTCTCAGCCCCAGCTACCGGATGGAGGCGGCCGTTAAGGCCTTTCTGGGCGGCCTTTCTGGGTTCCTGTAGCAGCCTCAATTATGCGGTCTGGCTACCCACCCCTAGACCTGGAGCCAGAGAGGACTTGGATTTTTGCATATTCGGGGTGGGTCAGCACACTGGCGGCATGAGAGTGTGTTCCTTCCACCTCCACCTGTCTCACTGTCTGCCCGTAAGGATAACGACGAGCCCCAATTCCAGGAACACCCCTCCCCACGACAGCCACCATGAGCCACCACGCGCGTGCTCTCCATGTGACAGATGCACCGCGCTAAGCGCTGCTCTTGCACTTTTTCATTTGATTCTGACAATGAGCCTGAGGCCCAGCTATCATCTCCACTTCCCAGACGAAGAAACTGTGGCTCAGAGAAGGCAGTAACAGCCTAACCACATGGTCAATGTGTGCCAGAGCCAGGGACCCACCCCTCTACCTCTGACTCCCACCCACACCCTTGGCCGCTGTCCTCTAGGGCAGGGGTGGGCAAACATTTCTGTAAAGGGCCAGACAGTTACCTGAGTCTTTGCCGGCCAGTCGGTAGCGCAAAAGCAGCTACAGACAGTATGCAAACGAATGAGCGGGGCTCCCATAAAACTTTACTTATGGACACTAAAATTTGGTTTTCATATCATTTTTACATGTCATGAAATATTTTTCTTTTGATATGTTGGTTCAACCGTTTTAAAAGATGCAAAAAACGTTCTTAGTTCACGAGCTACACAAATGCAGGCAGTGGGGTTAGAACCGGCCCATGGGCCGACCTGTCCAATCTCTACTCTCAGGCACTCTCCCACAGCACCCCTGAGCCCTCCTCTCCCTGGGGACTCACCCCGGGGCCCCAGCGAGGACCCTTGGTGACCCAGCAGATCTCGGTGTGGCAGACAGTGCAGCGGATCCAGTCACAGCCATCCTTCTTCTGCACCACGATCTGGCACTGTGGGCAGTGCATGGCCTCGCCCTGCTGCAGCATGGTCTGCAGCGGAGCAGGTGCCGACCTTAGGCCCAGCCCCGCTCCCTGGCCCCCGCCCCGCCGCAGAGAGAAACCGGCCACCCCCCCGAGTCGCAGAATCACTCTCCCATGCTGCCCCGCCCGGGCCCGGGTGCATGCAGCCTCCTCTCCCATGCGTCTGCAGTCTCCTCTCTCCACCCGGACACTCCTGCTGCTCACTACTTGTCCCGAGTCCAATCTCTGGATGGAAGTGACGCCAGCAGGAGCTCAAGCCTCCAGCGCTGGACGAACCACAGTCCTTTCAGAGAAGTCCCCATTCCTCCCCAAAACTCAAATCCCCGGCCCTCAGCCTCGACCCAGCCTCACCCTCAGCATCTCCGTCGTCTGCCGGGCGGCCACGTCGTTCTGAGCCCGCAGGGCCAGGTCGTCTTGGTACTCCTTGCAGTTCATCTGTTCGTGGATGGCCTGCAGCAGGACAAGGGGCTCGAGGTGAGAAAGTTCCCCAGGGAGTTAGAGAGGTGAGGACCAGAGCGGGCATCCACATAAGCACTTAATGCTTCTACATGGTGCCAGTGACAGAGCCTTCCCTTGTAAACCACACACACCCTGAGGCCAGGGAGGTGAAGCCAGGGTCCTCACGTATGATAATAATCATATATACCTATTTATTTTAAGTCCTGACAGGCACAGAAATCCCTAAACCGCAGCCCCTCGTCGCTGGCTGTGTTCTGCCCTGGCTGTAGGCGTAATGCTCTGAGAGTGAGCTTGCAGGGCTGCGAGCAGGCTCAGCCCTGCCTACTCGCCCAAGACCAGTCTCTGTTGTGGTCACCTGTTGAGAGGATGAGGGCAGGGATGGCCTGAGGTGAGGGTCACGCAGGGCTCAGTTCAGGACAGGAGTTGACACTCGGTCTGGAGCCAGGGCTGGGGTTGGTCTGTGACGGATCGGGGTTCATCAGAGGCCAGGATTGGGGCTCAGTCTGGGACCAGGATTATTCAGAGGCTCAGTCCGGGCTCAGGGCTCAGTCTAAGGCTTAGGCTCAGATCAAGGCCCAAGCCAAGCCTGGCCACTGACACACAGCTCTAAGTCATGGCAACCAGGTCAGTATCCCAGCTCCCTTCCCAGGAGAACAGACTCGGAATGGCAGTGAGCTCCTGGCAGGACCAGAGTGACTGGGCAGTGTGGGTCCCTGTCCCCACCTTGCAAAGGAGGCAGTTGACGTGGAAACACACAGGGCAGGTGAACTCGTTGACATCATCCTCAAAGAAGCACCATCCTTTGCAGTCCAGGGTCTTGCAGTGGTAGCTGAAGGCACTGCGGTTTTCCGCAATGGAGACGCCCAGGTCCAGAAATCGCTGGTAATCCTCGGGGCTCAGGAGCTGCCAGCAGACCACAACCTTGGTGCTCTGGGTTCAGAACACCTGACAATGTGCCCTCCTGGTCACCAAATATCCCTCAGGAAGCCCCCAACCCATAAAGTCCAACGTAGCAGTGTTAAAAACTCCATTCAAAAAGTGGGTTAAGGGAATTCCCTGGCAGTCCAGTGGTTAGGACTCTGTGCTTCCACTGCAGGGGGCGTGGGTTCGATCCTGCAAGCCGAATGGCTCAGCCAAAAAAAGGAAAAAAAAAAGTAGGTTAAAAGTTCTGGGACTTCCCTGGTGGCACAGTGGTTGAGAGTCCGCCTGCCGATGCAGGGGACGCGGGTTCGTGCCCCGGTCCGGGAAGATCCCACATGCCGCGGAGCGGCTGGGCCCGTGAGCCACGGCCGCTGAGCCTGTGCGTCCGGAGCCTATGCTCCGCAACGGGAGAGGCCACGACGGTGAGAGGCCCGCATACCACAAAAAAAAAAAAAAAGAAAAGTTCTGGAGATGGATGATTGCACAGCAATGTGGCTACACCTAATGCCACAGAACCGTACACTTAAAAAATGGTTAAATGGTAAATGTTATATATATTTTACCACAATCTTTTAAAAAGGGGAAAAAGTGGACAAAAACAATAACAAGCAATGCCAGGAAGATGTGGTTAAGCTAGCGTCCTGGTACATAGCACTCTGAGAAAGCCATGTGGCAATAATGTTTCAACCATCCCAAACTTTTCTGACCCTTTGAGACTTATTCTACTTCTACAAGTTTATCCTAAGAAAATAATATATAAGAAGGAAGAGACACCATGCAAAATGTTCCCTGAAGCATTCCTTACGAACTGGAAGGAATTATTAATAATAATTAATAATTATTAATATTAATAATTATTGATATTATTAATAATAATTCCAGAAACTGGAATTATTAAGAGAAGAGAGCTAAACAGGATGTATGCCATAGAGATTTATAATAATCTTTAGAAAGGTCTTGTAGCAAAATAGCAAAAGCCGTTGTACCTACACTGGTTACAATGAGGTAAAAATCATGTCTGTGTTCTATATCTTGACTGAGTGGTAGTCTTAAGAGTTACATTTGTCAAAACTCATCTAACTGCAGGGCTTCCCTGGTGGCGCAGTGGTTGAGAGTCCGCCTGCCGATGCAGGGGACACGGGTTCGTGCCCCGGAACAGGAGAGGCCACAACAGTGGGAGGCCCGCGTACCGCAAAAAAAAACAAAAACAAAATCTCATCTAACTGCATGCTTACAACAGATGAATTTTATTGTGTGCAAGGTATACCTTAATAGTTAATTTAAAAAGAAAAAAAAAAACCATGTCTACCCAGAGACACCAAAGGAAACAGGAGAAAACACAATCAGAATCAGTGATTTTCTGGGATGGCAGAGTTGGTGGGTGATTTTTCTCTTTGATTTCTGTTCTTGTTCTTGCGGTGCATTACTCTACTGATCCCTGCCCCTTCCTCTTTCTCTGCCACACTTGACTATTCTCTGAGGCTTCGGTCAACGTCCAGGGGCTCCAGGGAAGCATGAGCCCTGCAGCTCCTTGGCATGAACTCTGGCCCCATCACATTGCCCCTTGGCAGAAGTGGGTTTTACAGGGAAAGCCTCTGGGCAGTGACTGTGGGTGCCTGGACATATGGAATGATCTATGTCTTGGGGCCTCTCCAGGCAAGAGCAAGGAAGCCAGAGCTGCCCTTCTCAGGTGCCCCACAAACAACAGTTAAAAATCGGGCTTCTCTTAGTGTAAAGGCTGGGAGTTCCCAAAGGCCCACCCCTTCTGTCTGCCGTTTTTCCCCTGAGGCAGAACCCCTTAGGCGCCAGGAAATACTTGGTAAAGTTTAGGGGGTTCTGAGAAGCAGCATCATAGGAAATAGGCAGAAGTGATGTGGAGAAACGGGGTCTTGTATATGTGGTGGTGGGGGTCTCTCATTTGGACCTCAGCCACCTTTGGCCCTGCCTCCATGTTGGCCTGGGAATTCCAAGATGCCCAATTCTGGGAAGGCCATTCCCCAGCAGTTTAAAAACCACTGATCAAGTCCAACAGTCCACTTTACAGATGGGTAAATGGAGGCGCAGAGAAGGGAGAGCACTTGCTCAAGATGACCAGCAGTCAGGGGCATAACTCGATAATAATAACACTAATAATAATAGAAAATACACACATGCAGACATATACAGCCCTGTGAAAGGTTGCTGGAGGAGTGGCCCCTATTTGTTCATGTCTCCCCAACTCCACACCCTTGGGTGGGTCCCTCCCACACAAACTCTGGGCTTAAGCATGTGACCTGCTTTGCCAAAGGGACAGGAGCAAGTGAGCAGCCTTGGAAAGCGTTCCTGCACTGGCTGCTCTTGGATCCTTGAGACACCAGCACATGAGCAGGCCCTGGCCAGCCGGGGGTGGATGAAACCAAAGTGGAAGGAGGCCCTGTCATCCCAGCCATCACAGATAAGACCATCACACCAGTCCATGACAGTGGACCTGCCAGCTAAGCCCAGTTGAGCTCTGCCAGGCCCAACCTGGACCAGATGAATCATCCAGCTAAGCCCAACCCAAATTGCTAACTTGGATATTCATAAGCTAAATAAATGGTGTTTGTTTTGAGTCTGGAGTAATCTGTTACACAGCAGAAGCTAACTGATACAAGGGCTAACTGATACCACATATCAAGCACTATTCCAAATTCTTTACACATGTCTTCCACTATAATCTTCACAACCCTTGAAATAGAAACTAACTCTCTGACCCCAACCAAGTTGAGAAAACCGAGGCACAGAGAGGCTGCGTATCTGACCTGAGGTCACCAGGCCATCTGGCCCCAGAACTCCCCCTTGCTAACTGCTCTGCTGTCTTTTCTTCATAAGGGTGTTTTCTTTACTAGGTATTTCCCCTAGTTCCTGTCCTGCCCACCCCTTGGGCCTCCAGCATCCCACACAGAAAAGGCTCGTGATAAATGACTGGTGCCTGAGACTGGGACTCTCAAACCGGTTCCCACCTGCCAGCTCAGGGCCCAGTTCCCTGGGACAGGGGTGTGTGCCCCTTCCTCCCCCAGGCCTTACCGCCCGGATCTCCCTCTCCAGCAGCTTGCCCGAGCATGAGTAGGTGTTGTCAATGAAGGGGCAGGCAACCTCGGCCTCCTGGCTGTTGCGGATGGTGCCCTGTAGACACTCCCTGGGGGAGGTATGAAGGGGTGGGAGGTTAGGGGTCGTCTGAACCCCATCCCCCAGGACTCCAGCCCTCATATGGTGAGGCCTGACCCCAGGTGGGCTTCTCCTCAATACCTCCCTTCCTTCCGATCCCTCCCACCAACCCATCACTTCTGTCCCCCCAACTGCCACCCTTATCACTCTGGCCCAGGTCCCATCACCTCACCTGCAGGACTGCAGGAGCCTCCTCACTGGGCTCCCTGGGTCTACCATGTCCCTCCCCGCAGCCTCCCATCCCATCCCACCCAGAGCAAACCTGAGAGCCCCGGTGACTCACCCTCCCTAATACCTCTCCGTCCCCATCCCCTAACCCCCTCCCCATCCCTCTGCTCCAGCTACACTGACTCCTTGCTGCCACAGGCAGGCCAGGCACATACCCACTTTGGACCCCCTGGTGTGCTCAAGTGCAGCCTCCCTAGGGGCCTCCCAGCCCTCTTGTAGGGCAGGGCCTCTGTTACTTTTATCATAATCCACTGGTACTTAGCATTTGGCACAATTTACAATTATATCAGTGATTATTTGATTAACATCGGCCTGCCCACAGGAATGTAAGCTTCAGGAGGCGGAAAATGAGCTTTTTTGTTCACTCCTGGATCCCCAGGCCTAGCCCAGTCCCTGGCACCCAGGGCAGCTCATCAAATGTGTGCTGTGAAGAAGGACACATTCTCCACAGGCCAGGGCCAGGTGTGGAGCCTCAGAGGGCAGACTGTCCACCAGCGAGGGTCAGGGCGGGGTTGGCACGGGCTGCCAGGCCAGAACCCAGGCCTTACATGGGCCTGGCGGTTGTGTGGAAGGTCGCATGCTCTGGCGACAGAATGCCTGAGCTGTGTGGCCTCGAGCAAGTTGCTGGCCTCTCTGTACCTCACATTCCTCCTCAGCAAAAAGGGGAGAGAGTGCCTACCTCGCAGGTTTCTGTGGGCGTCCAAGGAGATGTAAGAGCACTGCGCCCCACCCCCTTTCAGCCATGGGTACTGCGCAGCCGTGAGGAACTACATCGCTGGGGGTGGGGTCAGGGCCGCACCTGCAGAAGGTGTGCAGACACTCACGCAGCACCACGGCCTCGCCGGGCGCCAGCACCGAGTAGCATACGGGGCACTCGGTAGGCTCGGTGTTCAGCACCAGGCTCCGCTGATCCAGTTGCACGTGCTGTAGGTAGTTCCCCTCCTGCAGCTGCTGCTTCCGCTGGGCACACGGGGGTGGGGCCGCGGGGCGGGTCAGGGTCTCAGGGTTGGGCCAGAAGGGCGCAGGATCAGGGGATGGGTCAAACCTACCGTGCCGGGGAGGGTGCGGGGGGCAGGATTCTGCGTTGGGGGTGGGACTGGGCAGGCTGAGGTTAGGCGCAGGAGATGCTGGGAAGGGAGGGGCCGGGGGCGGGGCGGGAGGCAAGGAAACAGGGGGATGGGGTGGGGGTGGGGCAGGAGGCGGGCCCGGCACTGGCAGGTTAAGGCTGCAACCCGGTGTCAAGCCAGGGAGCGATGGCGTTTGGAAAGGAAGGGACCAGGGTCTGAGCGGGGAGTCAGGAGTAGCAGGGCTCCCATCTCTGCCAAGAAGCAGGACAGGGCTAGGGCCAGGGGGGTGAAGGCAGAGCTGGGTCAAGGTCACAGAATAGGTCAGGGGTATGGGAGGTGGTGATAAAGCGAGGGAGCAGAGCAAGGCGGGAGAGAGAACAGGGTCCGGGCCAAGGCTGTAGATGGGACCAGCAGTGAGGTCATGGCCGGCGTGGGACAAGGGCAGCCTGGGTCCAAGTGGGGGATGGGAGCATCCGATCAGAATGGGGGAACGCTCAGGGTTAGGTATCTGTGTAATCAATGCGAGCGTTAACATGATGGGGGTGGGACTGTGGGAGGAGCAGGACAGAGGGCTGGCTCGACCTCCCAGGGAGCGGCGAAGGGCTAGGTCCAAGATCCTAGGAAGTCTGGGTGGGCCACAGCCAGGGAGGAAGAGGAGGTCAGGGCTGAGTGGAGCAAGAGCTAGGTCACAGGCGGACAAAGGGCTGGCGGGTGGGGGAGTGGTCAGGGTCTCAGCTAGGATGTTGGGGTCAGAGCCCGGTAGTCTCGTGTGCACAGTGAGAGTGTAAGTCAAAGCCAGGGGCAGCGCCACAGCCCACTGGGGGGGCGGGGCAGATAAGCCTGGATGTGCATCACAGCCGGGGAGCAGGGTCCTAGCGACAGGATGAGCTCAGGGAGAGGCCGGTCACAGTCAAGTGCAGGGTCACCACCAGTGGTGTGATCAGGAGGGGGCAGCAACAGGGGGAGGAGCGGCAATATGGAGGTGCCTCCCTTCCTGGCCTATGCCTCCCCCGTCCAGTCTGCAGGTGTCTGTCCGGGGTCCGCGCCCACCTGCTGGTACTGGCGCAGTGCCTCCTCCTCACCGGCCAGACGCGCTCGCTCCTCCTCGTCCGGCTGGTACGAGGCGGGGACCTGGTAGGCCTCGGGCCGCGCCCGGCAGCACATCTCGCAGCCGGGCCGCGTGGGCTTGTTGATGAAGGTGCAGCCGGGGCACTGCCAGCCCACCTGGGGGCAGAGGGGCGGTGAGCGCAGGGAGACGAGACGGGCGGGTCAGGGGCGCAAGGGCGTGCACTGGGCAGCTTACCGGCGGGGGCTCTGGCGCGGCGTCGTTCTGCCCCCGCCCCGGCTCCTGGGGGCCCCCGGGCTTCGGGGGGACTGGCTCCAGGGGGCCCCGTGGCTGCAGCGTGAGGTCCTCGAAGCCCAGATCTGGGGAGGAGGGTTCAGGGGTGGCGGATCCCTGCAGCCCATTTCGTCCACACCCTGGGGCAGCCAGGAACCCCGGGCTCTGCACTGACCGCCCCCCCCACCCCGCCCCCTTCTATCTCCCTCCTTCCGGAGGAGTCTCCGGCTCGGTGGTCCTACCGGGTGGGTCCAGACCTGGCCGAGTGTCCTGGCTCCCAAAGGTCAGAGTCCCTCCTCCACCCACGACTGCTCCTGGGTCCTCCCAGCTTAAAAACCCTGCTTGAAAACTGATCTCCTGTGCTCCTAAGTGTAGCACCTAGAGAGATGAACAACACTTCTGAGGTAGTCCTGCAGAAATACTGAATCTGAATCCATTCATGAGGGCACATGGGACAGAAAAACAAAAAACAAAACTGGCCTGGACTCTTCAAACAACAGGAGAGCCAAGGGAGGACAGGAGACCAAAGACTGAAAAAGACTGAGCGACACCGAGGCCAAGGACCAGGTCTTTCACTATAAAGTACATTAGCGAGACAACTGGTAAAATTTGAGCAAGATCTGTCCATTAGATCAATGGACCGTATCAATGTTAATTTCCTAAATTTGATAGATGTATGTAGTAAGAAAATGACCCTTTTTTTTTTTTAAAGGAAATACACACAAGTATTTAGGGGAAAGGGACAACGTGTCTGCAACTTACTCTCTTAACAGTTCCAAAAAATTACTTATGCATAAATAAATACTGAGAGAATGATAAAGCAAAATAAATATAGTCAAATGTTAATATTTGGGGAATCCACACGAAAAGCACATGGGAATTAGTTATACAATTCTCTATACAATTTTGCAACTTTTCTGTAGGTCTGAAATATTTCAGAATAAGAAGTAAAAAACTTAGAATAAAAACTAGCTATTATCATATCCAATTAGAAAACTGAAGAGCAGGGATGAGAAGAGATTTGCCTGAGGTCACACAGCTGATAAATGCCAGGGCGGGGACTGAACTCAGCCCCTCTCCCCTAGACCAGCTGTTCTCTAAATGGTTCCCCAAATGGCTCCTTCCTGGGGCGTCCTTTGTCCTCTCTTCCCCCTACGGATAAGGTCCTCCGGGCACGTTCCCGACGAGAGCCCCTGGGCTCTGCCCCCTGCTCCCTCTCCCCTGCAGCCTCAGGAGAGTGCACACCACTCAGCAGCAGAGCCTCACCCTCCAGCATCCGCAGCTGCCGCTCCCGCTGCAGCTCCTGAGGGCTGAGTGAGGTGTTGCGGGCTGACAGCAGATAGAGGTAGGCGCTGGCCCCGTTCCGCCGCACCCCGTGGGAGTGCAGGGTCTCCTGGTCCCGGGCCAAGCGCTGCCCAATCACCCACTGCTGCAGGGTTGGCGGAAAGCCATAGTCCAGGAACACCTAGCAGGGAGGATGCAGAGGGAGTGTGGGGAGGGAGGAGCAGAGTAGAGAGAGGCAGGGCAAAAGGGGAACCTCCACCCTGACATGTCTTCCTTTTGCCCCCTCACTCACCATGTCCTTGAGGGAGGCCACCGTCATGTCAGGCCGCACCGTGAGCCAGATAGTGACCGTGTGCATCTGCGCATCCTCCACGCTCACCCACAGCCTGCGGGGAGGGCAAGGGGCCGCAGGTCCAACCTCAGCCACCAGCCAGCTCCTGGATTCCCACTCCCCTGTGCTTCCTCCTGTATCAGAACTCGCTGCTTAGGCCCCTGCAATGGCTCCACATGGCTCTCAGAATAAAATCCAAACTCACTGTGGCATGGCAAGGGCCTCCATGCTCTGGCCCCTCCCAAGCTCTCCAACCTCTTCTACTATTGGCTATTAATGGCTCCTTAGCCAAACCACAACAGTTATTAACTGTATGCCAAGACTCTACAAAGCACTTAACATGTATTAACTCATATAATCCTCTCAGTGAACACATGAGGCAGGTACTGTTGTCACCCCTATTTTAGAGGTAAAAACAGGAAGCACAGATAGGTTACAGTGGCTCTGCCAAGTAAACAGTTAATAACTGTTAGAGGCAGGATTTCAACCCAAACAGTATTATTCCACAGAAAGCGGTTTTAAACACCAACCTTCTCAAAGATGCTCAAACTTTTTTGCAAGACCAAAAGCATGAAAAGGGAGGGCTAAGACAAAAAAACAGAACTGATCCCAGGACACAGAAAAAGTAGGGTGTAGAACAATAACAGGAAAGCCCACTTAGAACCCCCAGAGTGATGTGGGAAAACGCTGCATCCTTAAAGCAAGAACAGCAAGAAGCAATCAGAAAATAAGGAAGAATTCCTGTGAATGTAACAGTGACTCCTTACTAACCTAACCTTCAGGTCAAACTACAAGTTCACAAGGAAAATGAGAGATATTAAATTACAGCATGAGGAGGCAATTCATAAATTCAGAATGTGGGAGAATTCTGGAGGTCAAAGACCAGGTTTCTTTAAAAAAATTAATGGCACTAAAAATAGAGAAAGTGAATAAAAGAGACTCAGACAACATTAAGAAATGCTATTTGATCTTGTTTGGCTCCCGATTGGAACAAACCAACTATAACAAACACTAAGGAGGGAGTTACAAGTGGTCAGGACTCTGGGGACCCAGGTTTAATCCCTGGTTGGGGAACTAAGATCCTGCAAGCCACATGTCGTGCGGCCAAAAAAAACCAAAAACCAAAAAAAAAAACACTAACGAAATAATCAAGGAAAGTTTAATATAAATACAGTATTAGGGAATTTTAAGTAATTATTGTTAATTTTTTAGGTGTAATAATGGTATTGAGGTTATTTTTTAAAGTCATTTTTTTTTTTTTTTTTTTTTTTTTTGGGTACGCGGGCCTCTCACCGTTGTGGCCTCTCCCGTTGCGGAGCGCAGGCTCCG